>NC_140048.1:8380634-8435634 GCF_963513975.1 Fringilla coelebs
TTTCTGTGCACACATTCACAGGGCATGGGTTGGGATAAAACACCTGAGTGGTGGCCGTGGCTTTGAGGAGACCCCACTGACTGTCCCTGTCCTTGTCCCTGTCCTTGTCCCTGTCCTGTCCCTGGCAGATGCAGGAGTCATCGACAGGGAGCTGCACTCCCAGAAGGATCCCGTGGTCCAGGAGCCCATGGTGAGTAACCAGAGCATCACAAACCCCCCCAGGGCTTGGAAGGGACCTTAAATCTCATCCCAGCCCATCCTCAGCCACCTCCTACTGTCCCAAAGTGCTCCAAGGCTTGGAAAGGACCTTAAATCTCACCTGTCCCCATCCCCAGCCACCTCCCACTGTCTCAGGGTGCTCCAAGGCTTGGAAAGGACCTTAAATCTCACCTGTTCCCATCCCCAGCCACCTCCCAGTGTCCTGGGTGCTCCAAGCCCTGCCCAGCCTGGCTGGGAGAAGTTTTCATCTTTTCATCCTTCCCTGTTTCACCTGGATGCGACTCTGGCTCGGAATAAGAGTCCAATCAGTCAATAATTACCCAGAAGTTTCTGTAAACTCCAAACTCCTTGGGTGTGGAGGGATAACAAAGATGGTTTTTTGGTTTTTTCAACAAACCCTAACAGGCTTGGAGAGGTACAAGTGCTCCAGGCTTGCTGGGGAAGGCAGGTTGCTGCCTCCTGAGGGAATAAATAAAATAAAATAAAGAAATAAAAGTCACAAGAAGCTTTTCCTGTCCAGCTGCCAGAGGATGCTGCAGATCCTGCCCAGGACCCCAATAACCAGGGGGAGGATGAGTTTGAGGAGGCTGAGCTGGAGAGACCTGACTTTGAGGAGAAGGTGGGAGGCTCGGAGAAGTTCAAGGAGCCCGGTGTAAAAGAAGAGTGGAAGGAGAAGCCACCAAAGGTGACAACCAGCAGGGCCAGGGAGGGATCCCCAGCTGGGGATGAGAGAGCTGAAGGACTGGAAGGGAAACATCAAATTCCTGGGGGGATCCATAATCCAAATTCCTGGGGGGATCCATAATCCAAATTCCTGGGAGGATCCATAATCCCACTGTGAGATGTGGCAGGCAGGAGAAAGCTCTTTAGCAGGTTGATCAAAACCAACCAATTTTTTCTTCCACTGGTTGTAATGGAGCTTGAAATTTCCATTTCCTAGGACTTTTTTTGGTCCTTTGTTTTCATTCTGTGTTTTTTATCAGCACAATCAGCTGTGCAAGTCCAGCTCTGGGGCAGAGTGGAGCAGAATGAGCAAAGGTGCCAGAGTTTAGGAAATTCTCTTTCAGCCATGCAGCAGAGCTTGCTCTGGCCTCATCCTCTCTGCTTTTGAAGTCCCCCCTGGCACTTGCAACACCTTTAGGGATGGGGAGATGTGGAATAGGGGACTTTGATGCACTTGGGAGCAGCACCAGAGACAATAACCTGAGTCTGTGCTTGGGTTCTGGTCAGTGCAGCCTCTCCAAGGCTGCTGGCAGCGTGTCAGAGCTCTGCCTCCTTGTTTGCTCCCTTGCAGATGGAATCCATTTATTTCACCAAGTGTTTCTGGCTGCCTGAAGCCAGACTCTGCATCAGGGAAATGTTCATTTGTTTTGACAAGCAGCTGAACGTTGCTTGGTTTAAAAAATGGAGTGTTTTATCTGTCAGGCTCTAAAATCATGATTAATGCTGGGATTAAGAAAGAAAAAAAAAGAAATCCAGGCCAATGAAATCAAATAAGAGAGAGGTGCTGGCACCAGCAGAGCAACACCTCCTTGAGATTAGTGAAAATGTGGAATTAGTGACACAAATAGCTGGCTCCCAGATCTGGCTGTGCTGTGCTCCCTAAAGCTCTACCCTAAAAAACCCAAAGCTCTCCAGAGGCAGCAGCCCTGGGGCCCTCCTGCTGCAGGAGAGAGGAGCTGCCAGCAGGTGGGAAAAGAGTAAAATAAAAGGAGTTTGTGTTGCCTGATGGTCCCTGTGCTCCCCCTGATTCCTGATCCAGCCCTGGGCTCTGGGGCAGGAGCTGTGTCCCTGCAGGGCTGGCAGCAGCTGGGCCTTGGGGCTGCTCACGGTGACCCCAGGTGTGCCACAGTGACCCCAGGTGTGCCACAGTGACCCCATGTGTGTCACAGTGACCCCAGGTGTGTCACAGTCTCCCCAGGTGTGTCACAGTGACCCCAGGTGTGCCACAGTGACCCCAGGTGTGTCACAGTGACCCCAGGTGTGTCACAGTCTCTCCAGGTGTGTCACAGTGACCCCAGGTGTGTCACAGTGACCCCAGGGGTGTCACAGTCTCCCCAGGTGTGTCACAGTGACCCCAGGTGTGTCACAGTGACCCCAGGTGTGTCACAGTCTCCCCAGGTGTGTCACAGTGACCCCAGGTATGTCACAGTCTCTGTTCCCAGCCTGGTGGTCAGAGAAGGAGTCAGAGCTCTTCAGTTCTCCTTCTCAAAGTTGTTTGTTGTTTTTTATCTATAAAATTCTCTCTCCTGTCCTGCCCAGGTCTGTTCAGCAGGTCAGACAGAGGCACTCTGTGTGTTGTTATCTTTTCATACTAAAACCACCTGTACAATATTGACAATAACTTCCCAATCCCTTTCACCTATGTTGGACACTGAGCTTCTGCTCCAAACCAATCCACAAGTGCCAGCACCACAGCAGAAGGTGGAGGCCAAGAGAAAGAAGGAGAAAGGCTGGTCACACCCAGATTCCTCCATCTTGGCCCCTGAACCCCCATCCTAAAAACCCCAAAAATCTATTTTTCCCCTCTGTGACAAACTGATTATTATTCTACTTAGACTTTCATGGCTTGCAGGTCCTCATATAAGGTTGGTAACTTTTCCATGGGTCACAAAGTCTCAGGTGTGACCTGGGCTCTGTGCCAGGATCCCTGAGTCCCCTGGCAGGGGTTTGGACAATCCAGGACAGCCAGAGGGATGTCTGAACCCCAACAGCTGGGCACTCCCAACCCTGCCTGTGTTTTCCAGGGTACTGGCAGAGCTGCCCAGCCCAGGGAAGAGCCACTGGAGGATTACCAAGAAGATCAGGAGCAAGAAATTGTACGACACCAAGGTTCTTCCTCTTTCCTCTCTGGTGTGGGGTCACCTGGGGGGAGGTGGGCAGCCAGGAATTTGGGGGGACTCAGCTTTTAGGGAGCCAGGGGGGAGCAGGGACTCCAGGTGTGCCTCTGCCTGCTCAGTGAGGTGTCCAGAACAAACCTGGAGCCCAGTGCTGCCTTTTCCAGGTGCTTCCCAAACTGCAGCTGGGGGAATCAGTGCCAGGGGGAATCACAGAGGGAGTCACAGGAGGAGTCACAGGAGGAATCACAGGAGGAAATTTAGGAGGAAATTTAGGAGGAATCATAGGGGAAATCACAGGAGGAATTAGTCACAGGAGGAATTATAGGAGGAATCACAGGAAGAATTATAGGGAGAATCACAGGAGGAATCACAGCAGGAATCGATCACAGGAGGAATTATAGGAGAAATTATAGGAGGAATCACAAGAAGAATTATAGGAGGAATTATAGGGGGAATCACAGGAGGAATTATAGAAGGAATCACTGGAGGAATCACAGGAGGAATCAATTACAGAAGGAATTATAGGAGAAATTACAGAAGGAATTATAGGAGGAATCACAGGAGGAATCCCAGCAGGAATCAAAGCAGGATTCAATCACAGAAGGAATTATAGGAGGAGTTATAGGGGGAATCACAGGAGGAATTCTAGAAGGAATCACTGTAGGAATCACAGGATGAATCACAGGGGGAATCAAAGCTGTGCCAGTGCAGCAATGCCAGATCAATGTTTTTCAAGCATGAGCTTGAGAGGATCACCCTGGTACCTTCAGAGACAGAAATGAATCCTCTTCCAGCCTCATTCATTCTCTCCCTGCCCTGAGTGGCTCCTGAGGGGTTTTCTGCAGTTCCCCCAGGATTGCTGAGGGTTTGGGAATGAAGGGGATGGGCAGAGCACAGCTGGTGTCAGGTCTCCTTTCCCTGAGTGATTCCAGGCCCCTTGTAGGTGTCTCCAAGGGATGGTTGGAGCTAAAATCATCCCTGGGGGCTGTGCTGGCTGCTGCATGGCCTGGCTGGGGTTGGTGACACAGTTTGAAGTGTGGAGAATGTAAAATATCAGCTCCTCATACCTGCTCTTCACATCTGCCCTTCAGGCAGCAGAGGCAACAGGCTGAGATGTCCAAGCTGCATTGCAGGATATTAAAATGTGCTTAAAACCCCTCTGTGTCCTGCCAGGGACACCTGAAGGTGCCACCAGAGGTGGGCTCACCCCTGTTTGCCCAGGTCTCCAAAGCTGGGCTGGTTTGGTGGGACAGTTCTGGTCAGGGACAGCGTGGTGTGCTTTAGGATCTCCTTTTCCAGGATTTCCTTTTTGCTGATTTTTCCCTCCCCGTGCCCCCAGGAGGATCATGGAGGGGAGGTGGATGACAACGATGACCTGGAGCTTGTCCAAGAGCAGAAGGAGCGTGTGGGAAGGCAGGGAGCTGCTGGCAAGAAGGATGACTACTTCTGAGAGCTGCTGAAAAACCAGGATACTCCAGGAATGAGGGGATGGGAACTCCTCCTGGGAGCTGCCTCCTGAGTGAAACACTGCCCAGAGCACAGGCAGGAGGAGGGAGAGCTCCCTGCAGGCCCTGGCAGGGGGTTTGCAATGAAAATCCCATCTCAGTGCGGGGCCACTGCTGCCTCTGAGACCTCAGACTGGGAATGATCTTATCCTGCTGCTTTTCTTAGGAGCACTTTCTGATTTACTGTGTTCTTCACATCCCCTTTTGAAGCTGGAGAGGGTTTTTTGGGCTGGTTTTGGGGGTGTTTTTTACCCCCCTGGGGTGCCTGAGCTGGTCCCTGGACTCACTCTAATACAAAGGAATCTGTCTTCACAAACGATTTTGTGTTTCTTTGGCACATCCTCTGAGCAGGGTGGGGAGGGAACCAGAGGAAATCTCCTGTTCTTTGCCTGGAGCTGTGCAAGAGCACCAACCACAGCCAGCAGAGTGAGTGTGTGTGTGGATGTGAACACCCTCCTGCTGCAGAGACCCTCCAGAGACTGGGAGCAGATCCCTGCAGAGCTCTGCCTGCCCTGCTGTGACACTTTCCCTGCGAGCTGGGACACTCCTGCTGGCCTCAGAGTGTCCCCTGGAATGCTGTGCCTCTTCCCTGCTGGAGGTGAGGGCTGCCCTGAGCTCTTCCCCCTGGGGACAGGGACAGCCACACCAAAAAACAGGAAAAAAGGAATATTTGCAGCCCAGCTAATGCAGTTCCACCCTGTTTGGATTATTGCCAATCTCCCAACAGGAGCTAAGGTAAATTTTGTCTCTTCTAGACAGGTTTTGATCAGCAAGATGGGAATTGTTGATGCAGTGGATTGAATCCTGTGGGACTTTACTCAGCCTCCAAAAGACATCTCACCTGACCTCAGGGACAAAGAAGGAACAGTCAGCTGGAACCCCTGGAATTTAAAATGAAGGGAGAATGGGTTTAATCACAATATCTCAAAACCCAGAATCTGTTTTAAGTGATAAGAGCAGGGCAGAGCTGTCCCACTCCCTGTCCTGAGCTGTGTCCTGCTCCCTCTTCACCAGACTCTGGGACCTCAATCACCAAACACAGCTTGTGCCTGAATCTCACCACCTGATAAAAAACCAGAGCATCTTTGTTCTCTATTTGAATTAGCTGAGCTCTTTTTAATCCCTTGTTTGTGGCATATTTTGCAAGCACTTTTAGACACTGGGGAAAACAATATTTATTTCCCAACAAGCTCAGCCTTTTTTATTCTGACAGCATTGATTATTTTTTTTTCTTCCACTGGTTGTAATAGAGCTTGAAATTTACATTTCATAGGATTTTTTAGTTCTTTGTTTTCATTCTGCTTGTGTTTCTTACCAGTACAATCAGCTGTGCAAGTCCAGCTCTGGCATAGAGTAGAGCAGAATAAGGAAAAGGAAAATTTCAGGAAATTATCTTTTAGCCCAGTGCCAGAGCTGCTCATGGAGCCCAGGAAGGAGCTCACTACCAAACCCTGGTGGGGTTTAAGATCCCCAGAATGCCCTGAGCTGGCTGAAGCTGCGTTGGTGCTTTGCCAGCCCTGTTCCATGCAGCTCCTCTGTGAACAGCTCACAGCAGAGCAGCTGAGGCTGCAGCTGCCGCTTCAGAGCATCCTGAGCAGAGCTGCCTCCCCATCCCAGGTCAGAGCAGCACCCCTGACCCCCAGTGCCAAAGCTCTGTGCCCCCATGGCCCCATGGCAGTTCTCTGCTTCCTTTTCTGCCTCTGGCAGGGCTGGGACTGAAGATGATGGTTTGCATTCTGACTCAGGTGTTTGTTATTTCTTTTATCCACGTTACAGCCTCACAGCAGCGAGTTCTGCAGTATTTCATTAACAAGGCACAAAATGGCCAACTTTCTCTTGTTGCAAGGCTCTTTAAGGATAAACTGTCCAATTAAGAAGTGACACCTAAATTATTTTTACTTTTAACCCAATAACCAACCACCCGTGGCCTGCAATGTGGAGTTTTTTTATCCAATTACACAAAACCACCCAAACCCATGGAGAAGGAGGAAGAAGAAGGTAAAGAAGAACAACCTGTCTCCACCCTAAAACCTCCATCTTGCTTCATATTTATTTCTATATTCTAAACCCCCAAACTCTCAGTTTTCCACCCTGTGATATCACACACTTCTAACCAACTCCACACCCACAACCCCAGTTCCATCATTCCATTCTGGAACTCTTCTCCACAGCCTCAGGTCAAATGCAGTTTTCTGTGCCAGAAAGTTTTAATTTTAAACAGAAAGTTTATAATTCCCAGCAGCCAGGGTTCCAGCACCCCAGCTGTTCCCAGCTCAGCTCTCCCTCCCTGGCACTGGCAGGTTCAGCCCTGACTGGAAGTGAATCAAGCACTGGAAATAGAAGCCCAGTGGGGGTGAGGCTGCTCATGGATTCAGGCTGCAGGAAAATCTAAATTAGGAGGCAGATTCTCTGTGTTTGCATGTCTAGAGTGAGTAATCCTCAGAGTTATGACTTGGAGGGAACTGCAGCAACTCAACTGAATGCAAAGCTCCCAGCTTGGAGGATGCTTTAGGAACCATATGTCATGTGCTGCCCTCAGCTGAGAGCAAACATCTCTGCCCTGGGGACTGTCTGCCCTGGCCATAGCTGAGACTAAAATTAGCAGAGTGCTGCATAAATTGTGAGCTGGAGGTTGTCAGTGCTTCATTGCCTGGCCCACAGCAAGTTTTGATACTCCTTCAGTGTTTCCTTGAGAAGAGACATCAATCCAGTGGAGGAGAAGCAGAAAAGCCAAACCCTGTGGTGCTGGGTCTGTCTGGAGGCTGTAAAGCAATCTGGGATCCTGCTGGGGCTTCACAGCCTGGACACATCACAGGCTTTGGCCTGAGCAGCAGAATGCTGAAGCAATGCCATGAAAAAGCCCAGGCTGGGTTTTACTGCACAGAACAAGGTCTCAGAAGCAGATGGATTGATAGGAGAGCAAACAATGAAAAAAAAAGGATTCACAGAGAGCCAGCACAGCCAGGCTGACCAAGCCAAAGCATGGGGGTCTGCTTGGCTCTGGCATAAATAATTGGGGTTTTTGCTCAGCCACAGTGCAAGGCCAAAAAAAGTGCAGGAGTTGTAGTTAACCTGTAGTGTTATAATTTTTTAATGGATTCAGGGCCTTCACTGCTGTGCCAACCATTCACCCTCCCTGCAGCACCCTCCAGACCCTTGGATCTCCCAGCAGAACCCAGGGTGAGCTGTTCATCACAAGTTGTACATGACAAGTTGTTCCTCACAAGTTGTACATCACAAGTTGTTGATCACAAGTTGTTCCTCACAAGATGCTCCTCACAAGTTGCTCCTCACAAGTTGTACATCACAAATTGTTCCTCACAAGTTGCTCCTCACAATTTGTTCCTCACAAGTTGTACATCACAAGTTGTACATCACAAGTTGCTCCTCACAAGTTGTTCCTCACAAGCAGCCCCAGAGGTTGGTGCCAGCTCTCCTCCCTGGACATGGCAATGCAGGTCTGGGAACCTGGTTTTTTTTTGCTGTTAGGAGAAGGACACAAAGTTTGAAGGAGGAAGAACTTGCTTGGTTTGGCTCCAGCCACTCGCTGACCACGCTCCCATTGCTCAGGAAGGACTGTCAGAGCTCCAGTTTTTGCATCCTGGCTGGAATTCCACAGGTAAATTTGCCAAGAAGTGCCTTCAGCAGCACAGCACCTCTTCCTGCTCCAATATCTGAGAGTTCTCCAAGCCATAACTGCACCTTCAGCATCCTTTTCTATGCTGATCCTATTTTTTTATTGATCCCTCTTGGTATCAAAAGAGATCCATGTCAACTTTCAATAGGCCAGCAGACACCCCCATTCAATCTGGTGAAAAATTAGATGTGGAAATAACTTGAAATACTTGATACTGGTAAATTAAAGATTTCCTCAGGAAACATACACTTGAAAAGTCCAGTTTTTCCAACAGGAAAAGGGGTCCTGATGTCAAACCATTCATGTTCAATGCGTCAGAAAGCAGAATTATTGAAACAAATTCCACCCTGCTAGAAATCACAGTTTGTGTATATGCAAGCCTCCCCTTCCAGGTATGATTTGGGTTTGGTTTTGCTGTGAAATGAAAACAGGCCTTGGGATCTTATTTTTGTTGTATTTTCAAGTTACATAATTCAAATGTTGTTTTTAAAGAAAACACACAGGAAACTGCAATGTGTTTCTAAATAGGTAACACAGTGAAGAACTACAGCAACGTGTTCAGGCACATTTCTGAGGCTTTTCACAAAATCATATGTTAATTATTCTATTTCACAAGTTAAATATAGACAAATGTTTATGTTTTGCTATAAAATCTGGAACACAACCTTATGTAAAACCTGATCAAAACCAAAAAGGAAATGTTGCTTTTTTTTCCCCTGCTACTCAGAAAAGGACTTCAAGCAACTTTTACCAATTTAACAGCTCGAAGGATCTCCAAACTGTTTAATCCTGTATTTTTATTGTTGTTTCATTAGAGCTCTTTTCTTTCCCCATTTAGACAAGTCAATTCTCTTGTGTACCTCTCTCAAGGTCGTTCAGAGAACATTAATCACGGTGTAAAGCTGCGATGGAGCGCTGCTGTTTCCTCCTGTGCTGCAAAATCAGCTGCTGGCTCCAGAGCAGGGGTGGGTGGAGGGCTGGTCCTGCTGCAGAGGGAGGAAATGGCATTTGGGGAGGAATTTGGGGGAAGGCAGGAGGAGGAATATCCTCGTTCCTTCTGTCTCAGGGCGTGCACTAAGACCCAGAGTTATCCCTGCTCTCAGCTGACTTCCTGCGAGGGTCTCGTGTCTTTAGTACATCCTCGCCGAGTTTATTTAAATTCCCAAAGCCGAGAGGTTGAAGCAGCGCGGTGTGCGGTTATCACTCCGTTAAAAATCAAATCAAATCAAATCCGTGTGAGCTCCGATTCTTCGAACAAGGTTTGCATCATCTGTCACCTGCCCCAGCCCTGCTGGTGTCAGCCCCCGGGCACAGAGGCACCTCCCGGCCATCCCCAGGCTCATTTTTGGGGGGGTTTAACCACGTAACGTGAGAATTGCTATATTTTACAGGTTAAATATAGACAAATGGTTATGTTCTACTATAAAAAAATGAAAACAGGATTCTATGTAAAAACAGATCAAAATCACGGACAAATTAAAAAATTTTAAAAAAAAACCTTGTCTGGTGTGGAATGAAATCTGCAAGTCGAACAAGACAGGTTGGTCTTGGGGGGCTGAGCAGCCCCCCAAGCCCTGGGGGACGTGACCCCGGGGGCACAGCAGAGCCCGGGGGAGGCACGGAGGGGCTGCACATCCCCTGTGCCAACCCTTGTGGGGTCTGAGCATCCTTGTACCAACCCTTGTGGGGTCTCGGCATCCCTGTGCCGACCCTTGGGGGATCTCGGCATCCCTGTGCCAACCCTTGGGGGATCTCGGCATCCCTGTGCCGATCCTTAAGGGTCTCAGCATCCCCTGCGCCCGCACCTGGGGTCTGAGCATCCCTGTACCAACCCTCGTGGGGTCTGAGCATCCCCCCCATGTGGGATCTCAACATCCCCCGTGCCCACCCCTGTGGGGTCTCAGCACCCCCCGTGCCGCTCCTTGCGGGGTCTCAGCATCCCCCGTGCCGGTCCTTGCGGGGTCTCAGCATCCCCCGCGGGGTCTCAGCATCCCCCGTGCCCGCCCCCGCGGGGTCTCAGCGTCCCGTGCGCCGCGCGGAGCCCCGAGAGCCGCGTCCGGGCGGCCACCAGCGGCCGCAGCGGGCGGGTGCTCCGCAGCCCGGCGAGAGTTAACGGCGGCACCGCCTCTCCATTGGCGGCCCCGCGGCGGCTGCCGAGCCCGCGCTCCTCGCCCCGCGCGTCCGCCGGCCCCGCGCTCCGCGGCTCCATGCGGCGGCGGCCGCCGGCATGCCCGGCACGCCCAGCCTGCTGCCTCCTCTGCTCGCCCTGCTGTGCCTCGGGCTCGCCGAGCCCAAGCCCGACCCCGACGAGCCGTGGTGCCCCTACAAGGTGGGCGGCGATGGCGCGGCGGCGGCGGCGGGGGCGCGGCTGTGCTTCCGCCCGCCGGCCCGCGGCTTCCAGTGCTCGGCGCGGGCGTGCCGCGCCCACCGCTCCGCGGGCGGCGCGCTGGTGGCCAACGTGCTGCGGAACGGCAGCGTGCTGCTGCAGTGGGGAATGCGGCACTGGGGGCCGCCTGCGCGCCCCGCCGCCGCCCTGCGCGGCTTCGCGCTCAACTGCTCCTGGGACGGCACCTACACGCGCTTCCCCTGCGACAGCGTGGAGCTGGGAGCCGCGTGTCGCGACTACCTGCTGGCCGAGGCGCACGGCAGCGTGCGCTACCGCCTGTGCTTGCAGCCGCGCTACGCCCCGCCGCGCCCCGCGCCGCCCGCGCAGTGCGTGGAGTTCCGCGTGGAGCCCGCGGCCATGCGCGACATCGTCGTGGCCATGACGGCCGTGGGGGGATCCATCTGTGTGATGCTCGTCTTCATCTGCCTGCTCGTGGCCTACATCACCGAGAACCTCATGAGCCCCGCGCTCGCCCGCGGAGGACACGCGGCGGCCGCTGCGCGCCGCGCGTAGTGCGGGAGGGGAGGATGATGATGATGGTGATGGTGATGCGGAGTGCGGGGCTGGCGCCCGGCGGCTCCCGCAGCCGCCGTTCCGGCGCTCTCCGGCGAGGGAAGAGGTTTTCCAGACTGTTCTGGCAGCTCTGTGCCCAAATTTGCAGGATGCGCGTTTCCAGCGGACTCGGAGCTCTTCTTCCTCCTGGGGTGGCTTCTCGGCCAGAGCCCTTCGTGGTGAACTCCTGGCATCTCAGCGGATCAAAAAACAATAGCAGAGGTCCCCAAGTGCCAGAAACCGTCTGTTTGTAAGGGCAAGCGGCAGATCTTCCCGAGGGCCTGTTTGAAAAGACTCTCCAGAACACCCTTATTTTAAACCTCTTGGTCTTAGAGCCGTGCTTGATTTTTTTCCTGTGGGGTGAAGTTGTTTAAAGTTCAGGAGGACTGACTGGTGGGACCACAAACCCCACAGCTAAGCGTGTGTTTGATCCAAAGCCCACTTAATCTCGTGGTTTAGGCGGGGTTTGTACCATGCTTTACGGTGGTCCCGAATTTTGGGGCCACTGTCCAAAAACCACGGGGGTTTTCTGGTCGAGGGTTTTCTGGTCAGCTCCAGCGACCATCAACATCCAACACCTGCTTTTCTCCCATCAGAATTGTGTTGTAGTTTCACAAAGAGCGCAGGTAAAGGGATCAATTGAATAAGAAAACTCGTTGAGCAAGTAGGAACCAACCCTTAATAATGATAAGATAGAAGTGAGCACCCCCTTGCCCCCTGAAATCCCCTCCTTTAGCAAAGCAGCTGCACTAAGGTAGAAGCTTCTTGCCCACAGAACTCACTGCTGTTGTAGCCGAGTGTTTTGAGCGTAGGAACACTCCCGGGTAACTCCTCACTTGATGCTGTAGTAAGTAAGGTTTTAGCCATACTCTAGTACTGATTCTATTGTGCCTTAGTGCTGAGAATTTGTCCCGTTTCTATCGGTGTAGCTGTTCCTGTAGTCCTTGTAGTTTTGAGTGCGTCTCCCTCGTGTTCTTGTCTCTGGAATTAGTGGTTGTTGGTTTGTCTGATTGTTTTCTTTAAAAAAAATAAACAAACAACCAACTTGGGCTGAGCATTACTTGAAATTTAATATATACACAAAGTAGTTACCTTCAGAGAGGTATTTAGTGAGGTAGTTTTTAGTACGTGTTGTTTGTATGTAGTTGACTGCTGTAACACAAAATAATAATTTATTATCACTTAGGAACTGTGCACTTAAAGCAAAAAAAAAATAAAGTAGGGGAAAGGCTCTTGTGTAAAAGGACTGTCGGGTTCAGTGTGATCTGTTTGTGTAAATGTTTAGCACTGGTGAACGACCTGTTCGTTTTTCCTTGTGCAAGTCGTTTGTGAAGTTTCAACTTGGTGGTAGAGGGTAAATATTAGGAAGTGTGTGGAAATCCTTAATAGTATTTGTACTGAACATAATCCCTTCCTCAAGAACTCGGGAGTGGCCGAGGAGCTGAAGGCTGCGTTCCATCGTTCCATCGCCACCTTTTCCTTTGTTTGTTATTCCTGCCGTGTTCCGTTCTCACCTGCAGCTGACCACACTGAGCCCTTCTCTGTTTATGACCTGTGCTGGATTTAAGCACCTCACCGATGCCTCATTTTTGGGTTTTTATCCCTAAGAGGATGGACTGCTGGAACAAAAGGTGATTTTGAAGAACATTAAGACAAATGTTGGTTTTTTAAAGGTTTCAGGGTTTTTTTTTTTTTGCTGTAGCCAGTTCAGCACAGGAGCATTGGAGTGCCACTGATTTTGTGCATTTCTGTCACCTTTTGTCACTGTTCTGTTCCTCATCGTGTCATGAATTGCCAGATGTGAAAACCAGCTGTATAAACAACCTTGTACCACCTTGGCATTGAACTTAATAAATTAAGAGGATGATGACAATAAATGAAAATTCCATAAATATTTCAAGGTTCAAGATCTTGCTTGACTCAAAGGGAGTCTGCCCAAACTGGTCATAATAATATTCCATTGCCTACTGTAAAATTATGACAGTATTAATGAGAAAACAAGGGATATTTTTATCTTAAGACCTAATTTTATTTACTAGAGGTTTGGATTACAGAGAACTGGGTAATTCAGGTGGTAACACTGATGTAAGTCTGAGAAAATTTAATTTACAGTTTGGAACGTGTCTGTCTTCAGTAAGACACCTCTGCAGGTAATAATGGATACCCTAAAATAAATAAATTAACAATAATAATAATAATAATAATAATAACAACAACAACAACAACAACCCTAATGGATGATGGAAAATACAACAGAGAGGGAGAGGTTTTACACGGAGGAGAGGAGAATGGTGGCTGTGGGAGCAGGAAAAGGCTCTGCTGGAAGTGCTGTGGTGATAATGGGGGGAAAAATCCTCAGAAAGCACAAAGGGAAAAAAATATCAATGCGAGGGCAGAAAATATTGTTAGGAAATATTTTATGTGAGAGTCCTGCCTCACTAGTGAAGTTCTGCTGGGCTGGGGAATAGATTTGTTCCTTTGATGTCCTGGTTTATCTCCTGTATTTCTCCTGCTCCGTTACCTTCTCCTGCCATTGAATTAGTGCAAGGAGACCAAAGTGGAAAAGGGAAAAAGGGAAAAGATGACAAAAACCTCAGAGAAAAATGGGATTGAGCTGGGCTGAGCAAGGAGCACCGTGGTAATTTTGACCTGGATGCGAGAAAACAATCCTGAAACCAGCGTATTTCACCAGTCGGTGGGTAAATAACATAAATAACATAAATAATATAAATAACTCCTAGTTTGGCCATTCTAATGTGTGCAGTTTGCAGTAAAAGGGCCAGCGTTTCCTCCTGGAATGCAGAATTCCACGTTTAATCCCAACAGTGCTGGCCGTGTTCTGTTCGCTGCGGATCCCCCTGGGCACAGGGCTCATCCAGGGTGTCCGGCCCAATTCTCCTCCTCGGCATGACTCAATCCTGCATCCAAACGCTTCCCTCGGCATCCTCCCGGCCCGCCACGGCATTCGGCTGCCATCTAGTGCCAAAAGGAGCGAAATTTGTCCTAAAAACCTGCTTTTCTGACGGGCTTTTTAATGCCACAGCCCGGAGAGGCAGCGGGATTCAGGGAGCGGCGCGGAATGGCTGTTTGGCCGTGGGAGCGCTGGAGGCCTCATCGCTCTTGATGTGATGAAATCTTCTTAATGTTCAACCTGAACCTCTCCTGTACAACTGAGGCTGTCCCCTCTCCTCCTGTCCCTGTTCTCTGGGAGAAATCCTGATTCCCCCTCGGCTGTCCCGTCATGTTAGAAATCCCGATCCCCTCATGTCAGAAATCCCCATCCCCTCATGTCAGAAATCCCCATCCTCTCTGGCTGTTCCCTCATGTCAAAAATCCCGATTCCCTCATGTCAGAAATCCCAATCCCCTCTGGCTGTCCCCTCATGTTAGAAATCCTGATCCCCTCATGTCAGAAATCCCCATCCCCTTATGTCAGAAATCCCGATGTCCTCATGTCAGAAATCCCGATCCCCTCTGGCTGTCCCCTAATATCAGAAATCCCCATCCCCTCTGGCTTGTCCCCTCATGTCAGAAATCCCTATCCCTCATGTCAGAAATCCCGATCCCCTCATGTCAGAAATCCCGATCCCCTCATGTCAGAAATCCCCATCCCCTAATATCAGAAATCCTGATCCCCTCATGTCAGAAATCCCCATCCCCTCATGTCAGGAGTTGTGCAGAGCCACAGGGTCCCCCCTCAGCCTCCTTTTCTCCAGGCTGAGCCCCTTTCCAGCTCCCTCAGATGTTCCCTCAGTGCTCCAAACACTTCCCCAGCCCTGTTCCCTTCCCTGCATGAGGTGAAGGAGAAGCTTTAGAACCATGGAACATCCCAAGGTGAAAAGAGACCCACAAGGATCAGAGTCCAAGCGCCTCACCCTGCCCAGACACCCCAAAATCCCAACCTGTGCATCCCTGAGAGCGATATCCAAACTCTCCTGGAGCTCTTGGGGCTGGGACCATTCCCTGAGGAGCCAGAACCCTCTGGAGGAAGAACATTTCCCAAAATCCGACCTAAACCTCTCCTGACACAGCTGCAGCCACTCCCCGGGTCCTGTCGCTGGTCCCCGCAGAGAGGAGCGCCTGTCCCTCCTGTTCCCCTCATGAAGGTGTACATTGCAATGAGGCCAGCCCCTCCACGCTCCTCATAAATCTTCTCCTCCTCTGAGCACCAACACCTTATAAATACATCATTTTATATATATATATATATATATATATATATCGAGATCTATAAAAATATCAATTTTTATGTATTATTTATCGCCCAAAAACTCGGGCATGAGGCGGCACAACCCTCCGCCTCCACGCTGCGCCCGACGCTTCCCACACCCCGCCGGCCACTCGCCCTCGCCCAGCCCGCTCCGGTCCCTTCTCCCGGCACTCCCCTCACGCCGGCCGCGGCCGCTCCGCCTCCCCCGCGCCGTGCCGCGGTTGGCCGCGGCGGGTCCCTGCTGACACGTCCCGTCCCCGCCCGCCGCGCTGCCGCCGCCATTTTGTGGAGCGGCGGCCGGGAGGGAGGGAGGCGCGGGCAGCCCCAGCGCCGTGCCCGCCATGCCGTCCGCGCCGCTCCGCGTGGCCGTGGTGTGCTCCAGCAACCAGAACCGCAGCATGGAGGCGCACAACATCCTCAGGTAACCGCTGCTGCCCGCTTCGCCCCCCGTGCCGCCGGCGCTCCGCTGTCAGGGAGGCGCGGATGGATGGGGCCGTGCTTTGGGGCCCGGCCCGGCAGGCCCGTGGTTGCGGGGCAGCACCTTGCCTTCACCCTGCCTTCATCCCGCTTCTACCCGCTTTTCACCTTGCTGCCACCCTGTTTGTACGCCCTTCTCACCCCCCTTTTATCCGCTTTTTAGCCCGGTTTCACCTCGCCTGCTCCGCGCCCCGCTGCAGGCCGCGGTGGGGTCCCGGCCCTCCCTGACGGAGCTGTGGCCGGTGCTGGAAACACGGGCCGGGCACTTGGGTGGAGCCGGGCCTGTGTCTCGCCGTGTGGAGACTTAAATGTTCTCTTTTTCCCAGTTGTATTTTTTTTTTCTTTTTTCTTTTTTCTTTTTTTTTCGCTTGAGTCCATCTGAAAGGGCCCCACAGGGAAGGTGGATAGGCACTCTTCGTCAGGAATTCGAGTGATAGGACAAGGTGTAATGGGTACAGAGTGAAAGACGGGAAATCTAGGTTATATGCTAGGAATAAATTTTTTTTAGTGTGGTAAAAAGGGTGGTAAAACGTTGGCCCAGGGAGATTGGGGCTGTCCCATCCCTGGAAGTGTCCAAGGCAAGGTTGGGTAGATGGGGCTTGGAGCATCCTGGGGTGGTGGAAGGTGTCCCTGCCCATGGGTTGGGTTTTCAGGTCCATTCCCACCCCTTCTGTGAAAACTGAGCCACTCAGTGCCCTGAAAGGGAGCCTTTTCCTCTCGCAGGAGAACCAGAACATTCGGTTCAGAACGCTAAATGTCTTTGAGATTATGGGTGTTAATCTGTTTAGCACTCCCAGTGCTCTCAGCCTGGCTGCAGAGGTGAGATGGGAGACTGGGGACAGACAGATGGACAGGAGAGACCTGATCTGCCTGAAATCGTGTCCCTGAATCTTCCCTTTGCACTGCAGGAACACGATAAGAATGTTTATTTTACTATTAAAGTTATGCAAAGAAACATTCACATTAGAAATACACGTTGATGGTACAGTAAGCAAACAACTGTGTGTAAGCTGTGTGCTACATGTAAATAAAAATAAAAGCTTTGAAAGGAATAAATAATGGAAGCATTTGGTCTGGCAGCCATCTTACTGTGACAGCATTTCATGCACTTCACGCTCACTCTTGGCATCGGAGGTTACCTGTGAAAACAGGACATTGTTTTTCCTCTAATGATGCTGGAACTGAGTTTTAATTGAAAGCTGAGTGTTAAGGACAAAGTTAAATTTACTTCTGATGTTTGGCCTTTTCCTTCCCCCGTGTTTTTGCAGAAATAAATCACTTCCGGTGTGACTGATGTTTGCCAAACGTGGCAGGGGTGGTTTTTAAAAGTCTGTTCTCCCTTATGTTTTGAATTTAAAAGTAACAAAACCGTATTTAGAAAACATTTTATTTTATTAACACCTTTTGTAGTTACAGCAGCAGTAGTGTAAATGGCAGAGCAGAGATGAATTGCTGATGCTGCTGTACAGAAATAACAGCCCGTTTGCAGGAAACTTGAGGAAAATGTCTGTGTTGGCTCCAAGCCAGGCTGCCTCACCCCTTCAGGGCAGTGTGTTGCAATGCAGTTGGAAAGAACACATGATTAAAAGAGGAAGGAGCTGAGGAATTACGAAACTTTAAGGTATTTTGTTAGTGGATGACAGACTTTAAAAGACACAAATTCTGTGTGCTGCTGGAAAACAAAATCTGGGGTCCAGCATTCAGCCTGTGCTCGAATACATTGTAATTAACCAAGTTTTAAACACTTTGTTCCAAATTTCCAGCAGAAGAAGCTGAGGAATTACAAAATTTTAAGGTATTTTCTTAGTGGATGACAAGACTTTAGTAGGCACACAATCTGTGTGCTGCTGGAAAACAAAGTCTGGGGTCCAGCATTCAGCCTGTGCTCGAATACTTTGTAATTAACCAAGTTTTAAACGCTTTGTTCCAATTTTCCAGCAGAAGTCAGCCTGAAGGGCTGTCTGCAGTTGGTTGATGGAGTCAGAGCCATCACGACAGGGCCGAGGAAGCCGAGGGGAGCAGGAGGAGCCTGCAGAAAGCCACGGGCCCTGCTTAAAGCTGTCGGACTGGCTGTGTGCAGCCCCGCCCTGGGCCAGGCCTTGCTCACCCTGCCTTATTTATTTTGCAGGCTCTGCTGGGGTGGGGAGAGGTGAGAAGCAGAGCAGGCCTGGCTGCTGTGTAAGCCCTGCACAGCAATAACAAAAACATCCCCCTGTTGCAGACACAAATCCACAACGCAGCTGCTGGGACAAAAATTAACCCCACCCCAGCCAAAACCAGCACGTTCTAGAAGTGATTTTATCTTTGATTTTATATTTTGTCATAGAGCATGCAGACCCAGGCCATGGTTCTCCCTCAGAGGAGGAAGGCAGAAGGGTAAATCTCTTACAGCCAAACTTTTTTATGCAGCAACTTCCACATTTCTCTTTGCTTGGTAGTACCCTGATGGCTGTGGAACTTGCTGAGTTCAAGTTCTCTGTCTCACTTGCTGGCAATAAAAATTTCTAAAATGCTGATACACACTTCTGCCACATATTCCTTGTTTTAGAAAGCTGACTTGTAGGAAGTTAAAGAGTATGAGCATGAGATTTTAGTGGCAGCAGGGAAATTAAAATACTGCAACCTCTGTAGCAAAAACTTTGTTTTCATATTGATGTTAAGACTTGTAGTTCAACATTGAGATGTAAGAGAACTTAAATTGCCCCTGTGCTGTTTCCAGAAGTTCTTACTCACAGCTTCTGTCAGCACCAAAATGCAGGGAGGCATTGACATCTGTATTGCCTAATTTAAGAAATCCTAAATTATTAAAAAACCACCCCAAGAAAGAGATACTTTCACATTTTTATATTAAAGCACACTTTCATTTGACAGCTTAGTAGTGATAATGCAGATTACAAGTTGTCAGGATTCAAAGTGAGTTAACAATGCTTTTATCCTGCTGTTCAGCAGTGTGGCCTTGTTTTGGGGGGTGATTTTTTTTTTATATTGATTAGCTGGCACAAGATATTTTTTAAGTAACCTACAAAGGTTGCTGGTTATTTTCCTGCTACCTCTTGTGGAAAGGGATGTGGTAAAATTTAATTGGTCACCTGAAATCCTTCACCACTCTGAGTGCAGTGGCACTGCAGGATTTATTACATTTGCTTTAATATTTAGCAATATTTCCTACATACAATCAACTGAAAAGCAATTTAATAAGAATGTGTGAGATCCCCAAATAACAGTGAAATTGAAGAAAGGTGTGGACAAAAGTTCATGTCTCAAGCTGCACAAATTATTATTATTTCTTCTGGCAGAAGAAATAATTATTATTATTTCCAGTGGTCACAGTCAGTGCAGTCCAGGTTGGTTTTTGATTTCAGAATTATTCCCAGTGAGCTCTGAGTGACCCTTTGTGATGAGCTTTGGACTGGAGGTGAGCAGAGTGCTGCAGTGAGATCTGGGCACTGACTCACTCTGTCCTTAAATTGGAGTTTATCACCTCAGCCTTAATGGTATTAATAGAAACAACTCCCTGAAACAAGGTCAGCATTAGTCTGGTAAAGTTTAAGCTCCACATTTTCAGAAGATAGTCTGTTAGTCTGTCTTTCTCCTTACTCTTTGTGCCAAAGCTCATTTTTTTTCCCATCTTCTGGGTAGTTTTACCAGGTGAAAACCAAACCCATTGTCTTGTAGGAATTGTTCATTTTTACAGATGTGCCACATTTCCACAAACACCTGATGATTCACTACACTGGGTGTGTCCAGCTATTTAATAAAAGCTGAATAATATTTAATAAAAACTCCTGATTAATGGCTCTGTGCAGGCATTTTTCCCTTTCCTGTGCCCCAGTTGCTGCAAGAAATGTGTTGAAATGTTTTTAGAATATTTTATTGTACCTAGGGCATAAATAGGGTCAAAATTGACACTACCACTCACCAAGGTACAAAACATGAAATTCCACTTGAGGAACTCCTATTCCAGCTATTCAGGGAAGTAATTTTGAATGGGTCGTGGGCCTTGGAGGCACAAATTTTTGATGTGTTGAATGTCAAAGATTTCAGATTTGTTTTATATGAGGTCATGCCAACTTCAGGGACTTCCACAGCAATTAGAGGTGGAGGTTTTAATGTGTGTGATCCAAGCAGACCTGTTTCAAAGAATAATGTTAGAAAATAAAGGAAACCATGGAAGAAAAGATCAAATTGAAACATGAATTTTTTAGCACTGCAATTTCTTCTGTACATATTATGTCTCTCTCCACATCCAGTAGAAGCAGCAGAATCAAAACTTGAATCTGCAAGTATTGCAGGGAAAATAAATGAACAGTGACTCATAATTGCACCAGTTACATGTGATGGAGGGCTGGGAGGGACAAAAAATTGCACTTTTTTCCACTTGTATCCTTTTTCAGTCACCAGTCCTGCAGAAAGAAGCAAAAAATCCTCATGTATCTTGTCTGTTTACAGAAATAGACATCTATAAATAGTTGCTGGAGGAAAAAGTGTGGGGAAGCAAGAAAAGGGAAAGGAGGGGCTGTGTTCCTATAGGAGGAGCTGAAGGAAATAAGTGTTGATGGTTTCAGAGCTGTGCTGGAGGTTGGGGCAGGAGGTGATCACAGTCTGTGCCCAGAAGCATTTGGGGTCACTTTGGGGACACCTTTGAAGGCAGACAGACAAACAGACAGACTTTGGGGTTGGTGCCTTGTGCTGAATTTCCCTGGATGTGCAGAGCAGGGAGCCTGGGCCAGCTCTTGCCCTGGGTCCCAGTTCTGCTCCCTCCCCTCAGAGGAAGGTGCTGCCAGTTTGGGGTTATTTCTGGGGCTGTGGGGGCACAGGCACTGGGTGATCACCTGATTTTTGTTATAACATTGTTCACTCCATTCAGTCTCTGCTGAAATCATTCAAGCTGAAAGTGTGAGTCTTTAAAAAAATAGATTAACTCCTGGTCTTGCTGTTTCGAGCTATGTTGTCATTACAGACCCAGATGGTGATAGCAACACTAATTTACCATGTAACTTTGTCCTTTAGACCACCAGAAAATCTCTTTTTGTCCCATTATTCCATAGACTGCTGTATTTTTTTAGGAGGTATTGAGTTTTGAGTGTCTCAGTTAATCAGCAAGAACGTTTTGGCATTGCTCCCAAAGACAAGCAGGTTCCTGCCTCCTTTTTTTATTTAATTGTAACTCTTAAACAAATAGTTGTTCATAAGAATGGAATGAAGTCATCCATGGTTTAGCCAAGGGTTTTAGAGAGCAGCCAGCAGAACATCTGCCCCCCTTGTGTAAGGGTAATTGCACTGCATGGTTTTCAGGGGCAGGCACACAAATGTTTGTCTTGGGCTAATTAAATGACATTTTGGGCAACAAAGTGAGAAGAATAATGCAGTTAGGCCAAGAGTCTCAGCAGGACACTTTAGTATTGATCAGCAGTACAGTTACTGATTTGTATCAAGAGAAAACCATCTTTGTGTTGTCATGAATACAGGAGGGGTTTGTTGCAAATCCAGGATGCAAAAGGAAAGCACAAATGACATTTCCAAATAGCTCTGGACCATAACTGTAAGAAAATTCCTGTCAGATAGAGGTGCTTCCCTTGAAATGGTGTGTGAGTTTAGATTGTGACTGCAAGGAAAATACTCATTGGGAACTTCAGGCAGTTTGGTTGCTCAGCTGCTGCTGGCTAAGAGGTGTTTTTAAAATTCACTCTAATTTCTTCAGCACTTTAATTTTCAAGTCCATGCAGTCTCATTGTCTCCTCCCCCCTTCCTTGTGTCTTTCAGCAAACGAGGATTCAGCGTCCGATCCTTTGGCACAGGGACTCACGTGAAACTGCCAGGACCAGCCCCGGACAAGCCAAATGTTTATGACTTCAAAACAACATATGATCAGATGTACAATGATCTGCTTAGGAAAGACAAAGAACTGTATCCCTGTGGCATGGCCTCTTTAAAAAATCCAGTGTGGTTCATCCTTGAAAGGTGTAATTCATTATTTGGCATTAAGAATCTCTTAGAGTTGCTTGGCTGGCGAACTTTAAATGATTTAAGTTAATAGGAGGTTTTTTTTTTTTAACAGTGGGCCTCTAATGCTCCCGTGTAAATTGTTACCCAGTTCCAATGCACACATCCCAAATGCTCTTCTGTAGTGTGTTACCATGTTTAGGTCTTGAGTGAACACATCCATACCCTCAGATTGTCCATTGCCTCCCCTGCACTGTGGATCCCTCTCAGTGCAAAGACTGTCCTGAGTTTGGATTTGGGAAGAGCGACCACCTCGACTTTAATGTTGTATTTAGCTCAGACAAACTGCCAGGTAAGGCTTACAGAATACTTTCTCTGGGAGAGAGGATGCCTTTCATTAAAGAGCTCACCCTTCTCACTGAGGATTTTGTGATATGTGATTTGCTCTGTGCACCGAGGAGAAATAACTCTGTAGTTGGTTATAAAGAATGGACAGAGGAGGGCCCAGTAACATTTAATCCTGGAGAGCAAAGGTGATCAGGGTTAGGCACACTACTAAAAATGTCCCAGCTGCATTATTTTTAAGTACCTGTCTTTTAAAGTTGATTTTTTTTAATAAGAAAACCCACAAACAAAACTTGGGGAACTCATTCTAGAGGTTTTTTCAACAAGGATCATTTTTTTTTTAAAGTTCAAAATGTAGGATGTAGTCTTAATATATCACATGTGATGTGCTGGTTTATTTGATTTTTTTTTTAATCTTGCTGCCTATAGAGAAAAGGAAAATCTTGCTAACCCATCTTAATGAGGTATGCCATATCCATATCCTGATTAAAAGAACTGCTTAAAAGAAAATTCCTTGAGCTGAGAATTAATTTTAACAAGCACCAACGACTTGAGATTTCCTGTTTGAATTCTTCACTGCTGCTGTGCTGAATATGGCAGTACTTAAGAAAAAAACCAAAACAACAGGAAGCCAACCTGTTCCCCCCCTCTCAGCATGATTTGGAGTCACCATTGTGGTTCTCCTCCATGCTTTGCTGTGTTCCCCAAATAAATTTGCAGTGTAACAGTTAAACCTTTTCTCAGGATAAAGGAGCTTTAAACAAAAGGCACTGCAAGGGAAATAGGGCAACAGCAAATGCCTCTGTGACTTTGCTTTTTTGATTCTCAGATGATTTAAGGTTTTCAGACTGAAGACTGGCAGCACAGAAAGCAACTCCATTTCCAGAAGTGGGTTTTGAGGGTAAAGGCTTTAACCAAACCCAGACCTGCTCTCTTCAGCCAGTTGTGGGATGTTTTTTTTGTGTCCCAGGGGCTCTCAGTTCTGTTGGGTGAGCATAACTTCAGAGAAGGGATGGGAATTACCTGTGGGGTGGGAGGGGCTGCTCTCCTCACGGGCTTGGAGTGTGGTTGGGGTGGGGGTACAAAAGGAGGGGTGCTTCCATATGATTGAGCTGCTTATTCTGTTTCCCAGCCTTGCTTTCATCATCTGTACTCTGAAATTTTGAGTCTTGCTGCCAACACCTTGCTTGTTCCCATGTTCCAGTGAGGAGACACCTGAGCTTTGAGTGCTCTCCTTGCTCAGTGGCTGTGAGGGAGCATCCCCTGCCCAAATAAACAACCCCCAGCTCCAGAAAGCAGCGGCCTCAAACCAGCAATGAGCTGCTGCACTGCTGGACCTCACTCAGAGCAAGGTTAGAGAGAAGAGATGCACTGAACCTCTACTGTTCACTTGTGAGGAGGGGGAACAACTATTAAAAACCCACTCTGCAGAGATTAAAAACACCTTCATGGCAGTTAATTAGTGAAATGTGGAGCACAGGCTCCCATACCTTGAAGGCATATGTTGAGTTTCAGCAGCACAGGGGATTAATGGAGCCAGGAATACAGATTCAGTTGAGTAGGTGGTTACAGTAGAGCTAAAATGGAAGCACTTCAAAGCCTTTTGAGATGTGGCAGTTAAAACTTGGAGTTAAAATAAGTATCAGCATCTCCCATTGAATTTTTAGAATGTAGCATTTAAATTCCCTGAGCCCCAATCGAGGACTGCCCCAAAACCATTTAACAATGTTCTGAATGTTGCTTTTTAAAACATTCCTCTGTTATTTCTAGGACAACAGTAGAGAATTCTGCTCCTGGTTTGAGGAAGGCACAGCCATGGTCTGTAGTTCTCATCCACCACCTTGTATTTGCATATGTAACCCACCTTGCCCACATGAGGATTATTTGTCCTTATCATTACTTTGCCCCTTACAACTCTCTGAAGGGGTTTGAGGACTTAATTCTAATTCTGTGGTGGTGACCTTAAAGCTGAAACAAAAATAGAGCAAAACTGCTGGTGAGCTTTGCCTTCAAGTGAAGGCAAAAACTAGTCAAGAGTGAAACTTGCTAAACAGTTTAAATTTAAACTCAGTTTAAATCTTCATCAGCAGTTGATGTTGTGCCCAGGGATAGGAGCTGTTCAAGTGGAAATTTGGCCAAAATTCTGCAGGAATTGCTCCTGGGTTCTTTAGCAATGTGAGTAACTCCATGGCTCATTTCTTTCCTCAACACTGAAGTGTCTGTGACCCTCACATTAAAGATGATTTTCACAGATGGGGGGGTATTTTTAATTAGGATTTCTAGGCAGCCTGCACCTACCCTGCAAGCTTGGCCTCCTACTCTGCTCCTGACATTTTTTTACCTCCTCTTTTAATTTGTCCTCCCTGACTTCAGACAGGATTCCAGTTTTAGCTCCTTAGCTCCATGAGGTTATAAAATTGAGGGGAGGGTGGAAAACGTGTCCTGAAGAAGTTCCTAAAGCTGCTTCAGTTAGGAGGAAAATTCCAGAAATGAAGAAGAACTCTGTGCATCTCCCTTGAAGACATTGATTCTTTTCTGTCAAAAAAACCCCCAAAAAGTAGTGCTGATCTTGGTGCTGGGATCCAGCTTTAACTCTGTGAGCTCCACGTTGAAGTTGGATGCCCATGTGATATTTTATGTGTAGCTCAGTCTTGAGGAGTAACTGACCTAAATTCTGCTTCAGGTAAGCTCTTTGTGCATGTCTTTATCTTACATTTTCATCTGGTTTTTCATGGATTTTGAGCTGCTAAGCACTTGTCAGCTTCTCTCCTGAGCTGTCATTCCAGTGTTCAGCAGGAGGGCTGTGTCTCTGGAAGCCACTTTGGAATGTTCCATCTGTTGAGGGACTTTTTCTATTCTTTTTTTGTTGAATTTGGGTATTTTCTTTTTTTTTTGAAGCCTAACCTTGCAAGAGCTAAAAATAGTTGAAATCATGGCCTGGGTGTCAGTGGCAAAACTTCTTCCAAAAGCAGAGCAGTACAAGTCTCATTTCCTTTCTTACCATGTCTTACCAAGCACTTCAGTGCTCCTAGAAATAGAGAGAAGGGATGAGGGTGGAAAGAAGTGTTTAAATTGGATTTTAACAGGTTTCTGAGAGGCACATTTCTGCAAACCAACATGCTTCCAGCCACAGGCTGCATTCCAATCCCCTTTGCTCCATGAAGGATTGTAAAATGCTTCACAAAATCTTGGGCCTTTCAAAGGCAGCAAATTTTCAGCACTTCTTCATCTGCCTTCTGATCACACTGCCTTTAATCTTGGCTTCATTCACGTTAAAAAGGAAATACATCAAATTATTAAAAATATATGAGCTGGATATATATTATTTAAATACTGTTTGAGCTGTGGGACATGGCAGAAAGCCTCAGATCTAATAGCAAATGCTTTTCAACAACACAGAACACCCTCTGCCATGTGGGTGGTCTGAAAGGTTTATTCCTTAGCCAAGGTGAGTCCCAAACGTGCTCTGAGCAATTCTGACTGAAGGATCCAGTCTGAGGCTGATGACTTTTGTAAAATCCATTCAGAGCTGCAGTGATTTCATTCTTTGGCTCTTTCATCCCAGTTTGAGGGAGGGGAGCAAAGTGACAGTCGATGCTTCTTGCCTTGAAGTTCCCTCCCATGGACACAAAACTTCTGTGCCAACATTAGGGATGCTTATACTTCTTTTTTCTTTATTCCAAACCAATTCCCATTTTCATTTCAACTGTAATTCCTTAAAGTGGCATTGATTGCAGGCCAGGAATGTTTGCTGCACACCTCATCCAGCGTGGTGCCTTCTCTGCAGGCTCCTGGTGCCAAGTGGCCCTGCTGTCTCTTGATTGTATTCTCAGGTTTCCCAAATGTGCTCAATTAAATGGTTTTTAATCGATTTAGGGTTTGTGCTTTGCTCTGTCTGAGGTACCTTCAGCTGGAACTGGGAATTCTGAGCTTGTGCAGCCCCTTTGTCATTCCTCCTTTCCCTCAGACCTCTCCTCAGAGCACTTCCCCCCTCCCAGTCCTGCATCTGCTGCTCCTCTCTGGAGCCTGGCGCTGCTTCCCAAAGCTGAGGGAGCAGCCCTGGGTGCTGTGTGACCCTCCTGGGCCCTGTCCCTCACCTGCTGCTCCTTGCAGGGACTGCAGCACTGATCAGACACTGCATTCCAGCAATCCAAACCTAACTCCTCTTGAATTTCCACTTGGATGAGGTGCAGGCTCAGCTGTTGATGGCACAGACACAGTGTCACATCCTCGAGTCATTTTGTCACCCTTGTCATTCTCCAGTGCATCTGTGACATCCCTTCCACACCTCTTTGTCCCTGCCCTTGGCCATTACTCCCTCTCTCTTCCCTCTGGCAGCTGGATCTGTCCATTCTCACCCCAAATACAGCTTGAGCTGCTCAGCACTGAGAAATTCTTGTCTGGCACTTGAGCTCAGGGCTAAACTCCAGGTGTTTGCTGCCTTCACTGACGTGTGGGGACAGACCCCTCAGCTTTGGGCTCAGCCATGTGGTTGTTATTTCTATTTGTGGTTATTTCTATTTGTGGCTCCTAGGAGCAGTTGGATTTATCCTTGCAGCTCATGGATTACAGATGCTGGGTGCTTGTCCTTCGCTAGGAAAAACAATGCAGGCTTTTGCAGCTCATTCATGCAGGCACAAACGTTGCAGGAATGTCATGGAGCCCAGCTTAGCATCTTCCTGATCGTTTGGGATGGCATGTTTCAGAATCCCAGACTGCTTTGGGTTGGAAAGGACCTTAAAGCTCATCCTGTGCCATGGGCAGGGACATTTGCACTGTCCCAGCTTGCTCCAAGCCCCATCCAGCCTGGCCTGGAGCACCTCCAGGGCAGCCACAGCTTCTCTGAGCAACCTGGGTAGGGCTTCCACCCTCACAGGGAGGAATGTTTTCCTAATATCCCACCTCACCCTGCTCTGTTTCCATTTGAATCCAATAGAATGGTTCAGCATTAAGATTTTATCAAGTCAGGGACCAGCAAAAGACTTGTGAACAATCTCTGGTTTGTTCTAAACTGCAGTTTCAATTCCTAAGGACTGGCATTGTATTAGAAATTTTTTCCCTAATATCCCATCTCACCCTGCTCTGTTTCCACTTGAATCCAATAGAATGGTCATTAAGACTTTATTAATTTAAGGACCAACAAAAGTTGTGCACAATCTCTGATTTATTCTAAACTACCCAGTTTCCATTCCAAAGGACAAGCATCGTACTAGGAATTTTTTTCCTAATATCCCACCTCACCCTGCTCTGTTTCCATTTGAATCCAATAGAATGGTTCAGCTTAAGACTGTATCAAGTTAAAGAACAGAAGACTTGTGCAAATCTCTGGTTTGTTCTAAACTGCAGTTTCAATTCCAAAGGACAGGCATTGTATTAGGAATTTTTTTTTTAATACACCATCTCACCCTGCTCTGTTTCCATTTGAATCCAATAGAATGGTTCAGCATTGAGTTTATTAATTTAAGGACCAACAAAAGACTTGTGAACAATCTCTGATTTGTCCTAAACTGCAGTTTCAATTCCAAAGGACAGGCATTGTATTAGGAATTTTTTTCTTAATATCCCACCTTACTCTGTTTTCTCTTGAATCCAGTAGAATGGTTCAGCTTAAGACTTTGTTAATTTAAGGACCAACAAAAGACTTGTGAACAATCTCTGCTTTGTCCCAAACTGCCCAGTTTCCATTCCAAAGGACAGGCACTGTATTAGGAATTTTTCCCTGATTTCTGCTCTGTTTCCATTTGAATCCAGTGGAGGGTTCAGCACTGGTTGTGCACAGTCTCTGCTGTGTTCCAGCCTGCCCAGTTCCCATTCCAGAGCACACACCTGGTGTTCTCTGGCTGTGGGGTGAGGGCAGTTGCTGCAGCCATAACCACTGTCCCTGCAAAGTGGAATTTGTGGTGCCAGCCTGTGCCCATTCCAGGCTTTCATTCCCTCTAAAAGGAGCTGGTCCTGAAGGTGGAAGATGCTTGGGCAGCCTCACCCCCCTCACACATTTCACTTCAGGAAATACCAAGTTCTAGACCAACTTTAACACAAGGTGTTCTGTTTATCATGCAGATACTAAAAAATAAATAAGGATGATATGGAAAAGAGACCTGCAAATGCCACTCATGCTCTGGGGAGAAGCACTCTGCTCTGCTCCTGCTTTTCCCAAAGAAGAAATGCAATCTTTGAGGAAATAATCAGATTTATTTGAAGATGTAGAAGCTTTGGGTGCCAGCCATTACTTTAAAGATTATTTTTTCCCTCTAAAATGGGTGTGTACATTTTAGCAAATATCATTTGCCCAGTTAGGTTTAATAAATTGGCTTTTATATTTTCAGGAGTGGGGACCTTAAATATCATCTCATTCCACCCCTGTCCAGGGCAGGAACAGCTGGCATAGACCAGGATGCTCAGAGCTTCATCCAGCCTGCCCTTGGACACTTCAAGGGCTGGGAATTTTAAATCTGTATAATTAATCTATATCATTAATTCCTATACCTCAGCACTTCCAGCTCAGATCATTTGTGAGCTTCAGGGAGTTAAAAGAAACTTGCTGAATACTTGGATCAGTAAGATCATTTTTCTTTTATCATACAGGATAGAGACTTGAATCTCTTGGCCATCTCTAGCTTGGTGCTCGTGGCTAAAAGTGGTTTTTGGGTCCTGTCAGTGGCAAATAATGATAAAATTTGCAAGGATTAGGGATGTTTGGAGTGTAAGGGATGTCTGGAGCAGGGACCATCCATTGGATGGTAAAAGGCATTTCTGCTGTCCATGACAGCAATTTTAAATTTGGGCAACAAAAGCAGTGAAAGCTTCAGGGATTTAGCTAAACACATTTATTTTTCTTTTTTTAAAAATAAATCTTCATCACTAGTATGGGATAACCTTAGCTCAGAGGAGAGAATGCACAGTCAGTAACAGAAATTCTCCATGAGAATGAGCAACAATGGAAAAACCCAATTTTGTGCTGCAACATCTCCTTTTTATATCAAACCTTTCCTCTGCTGAGTCTTCCTGCCTAAATTCCACCCCCCTGTGGACCTTTACACAGTTACTCTGTTAGAGGTGAGCTCTGAACTGGACTCTGTAGAAATGTGGTGGATTTACTCTGCCAAGAGTTAGGTGAAGGGGAATGCAGGAATTCTGGGCATGGTAGGGCTGCAAAATGTGCCAGCACAGAAAATCAGAGAAAATCCTGTCCTGAAAAGAGAGCAGGGACGCACAGGACAGGGAGAGTGGAGTTAAAATCTGTTGGGAGGAAACAGAGCTTGACTTAAATGACCCAACACCTGCCAGTGTGGTGGAAACCATTCATAAATTGTTATATCTGCATTCACCTGAGCTCCCAAAGAGCAAAAATCTGGGTTATTACACCTTAAAATAAGAATGTGCAGAGCCTTCCTGCACATGAATAATGTGCACACCCCCTTCCTGCCTTTTTCCAGGTGAAAAAGATTCCAGGCAACCAAATAGGAAAGCACCATAAATCTTCACTGCTTCTCCTTTTATAGGCAGATGGACCCTTGGAAAAAATAAAAAATAGCTGTAAGTTGGCAGCAGAGAGCTGGGCTGGGAACAGAAATCTTGTGTGGGTTTGGGAATCTGCGTAATTCTGTCTCCAGGCTCACTCAGGAAAGCGAGGGGACAGATGCCAGCAACATTTTATCCTAGAAAGGGAAAAAAGAGAACCCAAAGAAGTGTGTGGGATGTTGTGGATTTTTTTTTTCCCTCCCCTCTTGAACTGCAGTGATGTAGAAATGAGGAGTGCAGAGCCTGGGGAGGGCTCCCCTTCCAACTGAGCAGGCAGATGTTGGCATATTTTGGAAATGGCAGATATTTTGGAGATGGTATTTTGAAAATGCAATCATTTTCATAACCAGAAGTCTGAGATGGCTCCATCCAAGTGGTTTTTATTTTTCCAAACACGACAAACCCCAGGAAAATCCACAGGGGTGCAAGAGCTGCTGGTGAGAGCTTTGGGCTGTAAAGGACAATTCCTTAAGAATATAAGAAGAAACCTTTTGGGAAAGAAGAGTAAAAAAGGAGAAAAGAAATGCAGCAGAAGTCAGGCTAATTGACAAGATTGAATTGTGATAAACATCCCAGCACTCAGTCAGTGGTGCAAAATTGAAATTCCAAGCAGCTGAAGTGCAGTGAGGCAGACACACAGAGGAGCTGAATCTATTTCCAACATGAAGTAGACTCTTGTAGGTAGAAAACTGAGTTTAATTTTTAATAGAAGTTAAACACTTGAAGGATTGAAGAGCTTTGGGGGTTTTGCTTGGACAGGAGCTCTGGGAGCACACAGGTGCACATCTGGGCAGGAGAATTTGAGCTCCTGCTAAAAGGTGGGCAGGAAATTGTTTGTCCTTTGTTACAGAAATAGCAGGAGTGTTTTCTGAAAAGAAATACCTGTCTGTCACCTTTTCAGCAAGGAAATAAGCCCAGATGACCTCTTACATATTGCTACAAATCCTGGAAATTGTTTTATTCTCAGAATTGTTATCTGGAGAAATTACAGGCTGTTATCCTTACTGTTACATTGTAAAAATATCTCCTCAGATGGCTAAAAATACAGCTGTGCTCAAGGCAGGCAGAGATGCATCCCCTTCCAGGCTTTCCCAATCCAAACCATCTCTGGTATTCCCAATTTACCCCTCAAACTTTCCCTGCAGGGGGTGTTTGGTTTCACTCCAGCCAGATCGATGTGACAGTCAAGCCTGGAGTGCTCCCAATGGAAGTGCACATCCCAGAAGGGTGAAAAACCAGTGGGATTAGAGAGCCCTGCCTGAAAAGGGGCTCCAGGATGTAAAATCAGAGCCTCCAGTGACAGCAGCAGCATAAATATAGCTCCCAAGCAGCATCACAGATTCCTTTCACACAGTGATGAGGCTCTGACAGGCACAAAGTCAGTGTTTTTCTTCATTCCTCCCCATTTCTGCAGCTCAGGATATTTTTATGGGATGTGCTTCTGTGGTTTCTTTGGCTTCCTTTGCAGTTTCAGTTGCATAAATCCACATTTCCAGGTGGGGCTTTGTGCAGGTGGCACCTGAAACACCTCGGGGTGGCCTTTGAAGAGTGGCTGGGAGGAATGTAGAACATCCTGCTCACAGAGCAGCACAGCCTGGGGGGTCACAGCATTTATGGATATAAAAATAATTTCCCAAGGAAAGTTCTTCTTCTGAGAGCCTTTTAAAGCTGGGGCAGGTCTGGGAAAAGCAGCTGCAAGAGGGGGGGGTCACACTCACCTTAGGAATCTCTTTAGTGGTCACTGATTTTTAGATTTACAAACAGAATATTTTATTTGAAAGATAAATTAATGATTTACCTTGTGCTGCTCAAAACCATGACTTTCCTTCAAGTAAAGATACTTAACTCAAGCAACTTCAGATACACACAGAATGGAATTTTACACATGTTGGACAGAAATAAGAGAATCAAGCCACGGCCAGAAAGGTTCCAGAACTGCAAAGACGTTTTTGATTTGATCCTAACGTGTGAAGAAAGAGTCTATGATCAAGTAGTAGAAGGTAAGGAGCTTGAACTGATAAATCAAATTAATTTGGGGGTTATTTTTTCCCTCCTCCTTGAAGTCCTCCACAAATCTGGAACCCTCCAGACTGCTGGGACACCAGTGAGGACAGGAGCTGCAGTTACTGATGGAGATTTATTCAGCACAGAAGTGGTGGCTGAGCACTTGTCCCCAAAAGGTGCTGGCAGCTGCTCAGGGTGTGTGTGCACAGCAAGGAAATTCCTAGAAACTCCATGTTGGGTTTGGAAATGCTCATGGAGCTCAGAAACTGAGCAAATTGGGGATGAGCTGATGGAAGAATGAGGGTGAGCTGCCTTCCCTGCAGGATTCCCCAGCAGTTTATCCCCATTAAACACCTCCTGGGCAGGTGGAGTGAAGCACACACAGCAACTAATTAATGCTGACAAGAGGGTTTAATTAGTGCTGGACACATGGGGAGTGACCTCCCAAAGATATCTGTAAAAAAGTCACAAACTCCTGCTCTGTTTAACCAGATTTTACATATTCAGATGGTTTGCAGCACATCTCATCCATCATTAATACCTGGCCCCACTCTGTGCTTTAATTAGCTGAGCTGCCCAATTGTCCTCTTAATTGGGTTGGTGGGCTCTGAGATGGGTCAGGGGTTCTTTGAGGAGGAAGTAAGAAAGTCTTCCTCATGGGGAACTCTTCAGCTGTGCCAGGTTGGCAGGGCTGCCTGACCTGCTGCTCCCAGTGCAAACCTCCCCTCACAGCTCCACTATTCTCAAAAACAATTCTATTTATTGTTCTGCTCTTTTACAATGTTCCATGGGCTGTAAAATCCACTTCCTGCTCTTTTACAATATTCCATGTGCTGTAAAATCCACTCCCTGCTCTTTTAGAATATTCCATCTATTGTAAAAATCCACTTCCTGCTCTCTTACAATATTCCATGTATTGTAAAATCCACTCCCTGCTCTCTTACAATATTCCATGTATTGTAAAATCCACTCCCTGCTCTTTTACAACACTTTATATGTTGTAAAATCCATGGTCCTGCTCTTTAGAATATTTCATGTACTGTAAAATCATCTTCCTGCTCTTTTATAACACTTCATGTACTGTAAAATCCATGTTCCTGCTCTTTTGCAATATTTCATGTACTGTAAAACCCATGGCCCTGCTCTTTTATAACACTTCATGTACTGTAAAATCATCTTCCTGCTCTTTTATAACACTTCATGTGTTTTAAAATCCATCTTCCTGCTTTTTTACAGTGCTCCATGTATTGTAAAATCATCTTCCTGCTCTTTTCCAATATTTCATGTACTGTAAAATCCATCTTCCTGCTCCTTTAGAATACTCCATGTGTTGTAAAATCCATATTCCAATGGTTTTTTTTAAAAATGAGCAGTTAAAACATTCCAGGTGAGGAAGCCCAAAATCCTTCTTCACTTTTGAGAGTTTTGATCTTTAAAGATCATCAGAGTAAGAGGAGCAATAAATTCTTTTCAGCAGGGAAAATAAACTGCCATGAGCATTTCACAAATCTGAGTTCATGTGTTTTCAAAACCCAACTCATGTTTTTTGAAAGAAAAGGGATTATTAAGAGAATATATAAAATATATAATATAGGAAAATATAATATGAAATATAGTATAGAATAAAATATACAATATATAAAATATAGATTATAATATTAAAACACAATGTATAATATAATATAATATAATATAATATAATATAATATAATATAATATAATATAATATAATATAATATAATATAATATAATATAATATAATATAATATAATATAATATAATATAATATAATATAATATAATATAACTGTTATATTTAATATACAATATATATAATATATGACATATTAAAAATATAAAATATTTTAAATAGATACCAAAATATATATTTCTAAATTAAAAATATTTTTATTTTTAGAATATAAAGTAATATAGAATAAATAATAATATATAGTAAAATATTTGAATGAAAACATCTATACATTTGTATTTATGAAATATGTAATATATAATATAGAATATAAAAATAATATAGAATATATAGAAGTTGTTAATAAGGAAAATTGAATAAATTCTAAAAAATACTTTGGAAAATTTGAATGTGATAGCACCTATGTATTTTTAACAATCCTATTACTAATTACTTTTTTCCTTATTACATTTTGTGTAAGATATGACCCCACCCCACCCCAAGTTTTGCTGCTGTGCTTTGTTTTCCCCAGATTTAAACTCCAGGGAGCAGGAGACGTGTCAGCCCGTGCACGTCATCAACGTGGACATCCAGGACAACCACGAGGAGGCCACGCTGGGGGCCTTCCTCATCTGTGAGCTCTGCCAGTGTGTGAGTACAGCTCAGCCCTGGGGCTCCTCTCCTCTCCTCTCCTCTCCTCTCCTCTCCTCTCCTCTCCTCTCCTCTCCTCTCCTCTCCTCTCCTCTCCTCTCCTCTCCTCTCCTCTCCTCTCCTCTCCTCTCCTCTCCTCTCCTCTCCTCTCCTCTCCTCTCCTCTCCTCTCCTCTCCTCGATCAATAAATTCAGAATATCAGTGCCTTTGGGAATGATCAATAAAATCAGAATATCAGTGCCTTTGGGAATCTCAATAAAATCAGAGTATCTGTTCTATAAAAACAGAATGTCTGATCACTTGGAAATTATCAATAAAAACAGGGTATCTGTGCCTTTGGGAATCTCTATAAGAACGTATTTGTGCCTTTGGGAATGATCAATAAAATCAATATCAGTGCCTTTGGGAATGATCAATAAGAACATATCTGTGCCTTTGGGAATGATCAATAAAATCAGAATATCTGTGCCCTTGGGAATGATCAATAAGAACATATCTGTGCCCTTAGGAATGATCAATAAAATCAGAATATCTGTGCCCTTAGGAATCTCAATAAAATCAATATCTGTGCCTTTGGGAATGATCAATAAAATCAGAATATCTGTGCCCTTGGGAATCTCAATAAAATCAATATCAGTGCCTTTGGGAATGATCAATAAATTCAGAATATCTGTGCCCTTGGGAATCTCAATAAAATCAGAATATCTGTGCCTTTGGGAATGATCAATAAAATCAATATCAGTGCCTTTGGGAATGATCAATAAAATCAATATCTGTGCCCTTGGGAATCTCAATAAAAACAGGATATCAGTGCCTTTGGGAATGATCCATAAAACCAGGATATCTGTGGGGATGCTGGGGATCTCAGAGTGAAGTGCACTGAAGCCCAGCGAGGTTTCCCAGCAAACCCCAAATGGGATTCCTGGAGTTTGTCACCATCAAACCCCAAATCTGGAGTTTGTGTGCTGAGGTTTTTTCTCTCTTGCAGATCCAGCACACAGAAGACATGGAGAATGAAATAGATGAGCTGTTACAGGAATTTGAAGAGAAAAGTGGAAGGACTTTTCTTCATACTGTCTGCTTTTATTAAAGCACCTCTGTCTCTTAGGCCTTAACCCAGCTGAGGGGAGCATGTGTTCCAAGTTCTGATTATACTGTATTTTGGAAAATGAATATTCATCTTTTTTTTTGTTGGTTTGTTTGTTTAAAAACTCCTTTTCAGTGTCTTTTTGGGTTTTTTTTTTTTTCAGGTATTCTGTCACAGGTAGGCAGAGATACTGGTTGGGCTTGTACATAGAAAATTAAAAGTATACACAAAAGCCACCTATTTAAAAATTCAAATTGAGTTTTTCTTTAAATCCTACTTTAATTATTACAAGTAGGTTTCTAATTATAAAGAGAATGTTTCTTGAATATAAGTTTATAATGTATTTTTCCAGCTTTTGGATTTATTTGATTTATTTTATTTCAGTTGTGCTTTTTTTTATTTTATTTTATTTCAATGTGACAGAATGGCTGAACTCTGTGAGGATGTGAATGGAACAATGAAAAATCTGAATATCTGTATATTATTAGCTCTAAAGTTGGAAGCATCCAATAAAAATGAAAAAACCCTTTAAGTTTGTCTGGTTTCAGAACAGAAGCTGAGGAAGTGTGGCTGTTCTTTTTGAGGTAAAATATGGAAAATTTGGGTGAGGTGAGACTGGGAGGCTTTAACTGGATTGAGGGAATTTGGGACAAACTCCAGTTAACAGAAATAATTTAAATTTGTGATTAGGTGGGATCACAATAATAATTGTGATTATTATATCACAAGAATTAGTTGTGATATATAATATATAAATATATATATAATTTTTATATATAAAAATAATTTCATTTAAAATAATTTAATTTTAAATAATCTTAATTTCTATAATTTATATATATTACATATAATTTTTAAAATATATAAAAACTTATATGATAAATAGAATATATAGTTTTTATCTATTAAATTTAGTAAATAAAATATACTTAATATAATGTAAGATTATAATATAATATAATATAATATAATATAATATAATATAATATAATATAATATAATATAATATAATATAATATAATATAATATAATATAATATAATATAATATAATATATATAAGAAATATAGATTATAATATTAAAATACGATATATAATATAATACATTATATTATATATAGTTAGATATTATATAGTGTATACAATATATTATCTATATGATATATTATGCAATTAATTTTATATATTATATAGAAATAAAAGATATATTAATATATGTTAACATTATAATGAATAATAAAAATATGATCAATACATAATGAAAACAATAAAATAAGTTTATAGAATTATAGAAATTATAATAAATAATTTAAAATATAATAACTAATATTCAATAGGTAGTATAATGTTAATTGGTAAGATCAGAACAATTAATCACAATAATTAATTGTGATTAAAATGATGTTTTGGGCTGTTAAAAACACTTCAAGCAGGAATTCTGCACGGGGATGGGGAGCAGCACTTGGGAGCTCTGCAGAATTTGTTTTCCTGCCCTGTCTCCACATGGGTCACTGCATCAGAATTGGGTTTGAGGATATTTAATAATCTGAATTTCCTGTGCTGGGTTTTGGGGCTGTTAAAGACACTTCAAGCAGGAATTCTGCACAGAGATGGGTGTTGGAGCAACAGCTCTGCTGAGCTCTGCAGAGTTTGTTTTCCTGCTTCTGTCCCATTTCCACATGGGTCACTGCATCAGATTGGGCTTTGGGAATGTTCAATAATCTGAATTTCCTGTGCTGGGGTTTTTTGGGGCTGTTAAAGACACTTCAAGCAGGGATTTTGCACGGGGATGGGGAGCAGCACTTGGAACCTTGCAGAGTTTGTTTTCCTGATTCTGTCTCCACCTGGGTCACTGCATTTGGCTTTGGGAATGTTCAATAATCTGAATTTCCCGTGCTGTTTTTTTTGGGTTGTTTCATGGTTAAAGCAGGGATTCTGCCCGGGGATGGCTGTTGGAGCAGCGGCTCTGCTGAGCTTTGCAGTTGCTTTTCCCACTCCTGTCCCATCTCCACGTGGGTCGCTGCACCATCGGCTGAGGGCGGTGGGGACAGCTTGGGGCTGAGTTTTAAAGGGGGGGAAATGATCTTGGTGAGGGACTGGCCGAATGTCACTGAGGCGCTGCGACATGTCCCTGCACGGTTTGGGGCTGAGCAGGAGCCACGGGCAGGGTGGGGGGGCTGCTTTCCAAACGAGCAGCTAATTGTTAATTAGGGACGAGTTTAACAAAGCCATTGAGGAGCAGCTCACGGGTCAGGGAGCCTCAGGTGTGAATGTCCCAGGATTGATCAGGACAGGGATGTTTGGGATCCAGGATTGATCAGGACAGGGATGTTTGGGATTCCAGCAGCCAGGACTGACCACAACAGGGAATTTTGGGATCCAGGACTGATCAGGACAGGGATGTTTGGGATCCAGGACTGATCAGGACAGGGATGTTTGGGATCCAGGACTGATCAGGACAGGGATGTTTGGGATCCCAGCAGCCAGGATTGATCAGGACAGGGATGTTTGGGATCCAGGACTGATCAGGACAGGGATGTTTGGGATCCCAGCAGCCAGGACTGATCAGGACAGGGATGTTTGGGATCCAGGACTGATCAGGACAGGGATGTTTGGGATTCAGGACTGACCACAACAGGGATTTTTGGGGGACTTTTGCTGCAGAAGCACAGGGAGGGAAATGGCTTTACCCGAGCCAATTACAAAATCTCTCCTCAGTGCTTCGAGCCCAGCTGAGACTGACCCAGCCCTGGCTCGTGGGAGGGCTGGGAAAACTTCAGCTCCACAAAACTCCCTGAGACTTGTCTTCCAACTGCTCCCTCATCTCCTTTTATTCAGCTGTGACTTTAGAAACGCTTTTGTTTTCTCCAGCAGGCAGAGTAACCAGCTGCCTCCTCTCTGAGCTCTGCATTTCCACGGCAGAATCCACTCCTGAGCTCAGGGAGGAGTGGAAGGAGCTCAGGGCTGTGCAGGATAAAGCAAGAGGTGCCTTCCCTGCCCTGCTGCTCCTTTGCATGAAGAGCCTGGCTTGTCAAATGCTTCATGTGTGTGGTTTAATTTAAAAAATAATAATTAAAAAAAAAGCTGCAATGCAATCTGTGCTCTAATTTGAGGACACCATTTAGTGATTTTAATTGTGTGACAGTATTTTGGTATTTTCAATACCCAGTAGTAGGTTAATGACTGTTCCTTGAAGAATGGAGTTTATATAACACCAGTCATTACATAAGAAGGCTGATTGTGGCCTGAGGAGCAGGAGGGAAACAAATTTGCAAAAATGCAAAACCCGGCACCAACAAACTCTGCTTTGGTCACCCTGAGAAGCCCAAAAAAAAAAAAAAAAAAAGGAACGCCCGGCGAGGAGAAACTCACGGTGAGGAAGGCTGAGGATGGAGGGAAGGCTCCGCAGGACACCGAGCCGGGCTGCCACGCATCCCCCACGTGCTGCTCCCTCCACCTCGCCCCGTTCGCTGTGAAAGGAACAACAACCAAACAAGCAAAAAAGTTACCGGCCGGTCACTTCTCTTTTTTTTCTTTTCTTTTCTTTCCGTTTTTCCCCGGCAGCTCCTAAACGTGGCCGGAGCTGGACTGACCGAGAGCGCGGTGGAACAAACGGAGCCCGAGCCTCCCCTCGGCCTTGGGGACGGAGAGGGGACGCAGCTCTTTGTGTCACAGCCCTGCCGGGGTCCCTCCGCACCACCCCGCCTTGCCGGGGGGGCCGAGCGCGGCGGGATTTTCCGAGCGAGCCTTTCCAGCCGCGCTGGGATTTGCTCCCCGCTCCGGGAGGCTCCGGGGCCGCGACCCCCGCTCGGTGCGGGCGGAGGAGGCTCCGAGGGCAGCGCGGGGCTCGCAGCCCCGGCCCGCCCCGCTCCCGGCGCGGACCCCCGGGCGGAGACAGCGCCGAGGGGTCCCGGAGGGGCGAGGGGGCCGGGGCCGACCCCGGGCGGAGGAAGGGCGGGGTGAGGATGGCGTGTGGCACTGGAAACGCGGCCAAGCGCCGCTGCCGGGGCTCGGCGTGCGGCTGCGGGGCGGGGGGAGCCCCGCAGGGCCGGCCCGCAGAGCTGGAGCCGCCGCTCGCCATGAGCCGCTCCCGGAGCAGCGCCTCCCCACGTAGGTAAATGCCCGGGGTGGGGAGGGGGCGGCCGGCGCTGCCTGGGCGCATCTTCCCCCTCGCTGCATCCCGCATCCCTCCCCTGCATCCCGCATCCCTCCCCCGAGCGGGGCCGGCCCGGGGGCTGCCCGCGGGGACAGCGCAGCCCCGAGCCGGGAGGGGTTGTGGGGCTGATTTTTTTCTCTTTTTTTTGGGGGGGGTGAGGGTGGGCGCGGTGATTTGGGGGCTGGGGTATTTTATTTTATTTTTTTTTATTTCCGATTTTTTATTTAGCAGCGCTCGGCAGCGGGGATGATTTTGGGGAGGGTCGGCGGGGAGGACGCGATGAGGCTCCCCCGGAGTGGGTGATTTTTTTGCAGCCTGCCTCCTCCTCCCCCAGCCTCTCCCCCCCACCCCGGGTTTGGCTGCCTCGCTTCCCAGTTGCTGCATGAAGGCTGTGCTTGCACCGGCGTGTGCCCGCTCCCGGAGCCGCGCACCCGCCGCCACCGCGGCCGGGGGGAGCCCGGGGCCAGCGGCGGGGTTAGAATTATTATTATTATTTTTATTTTTCATTTTTTCTATTTTCTAATTAAAAAAAAAAATATTTATTTTTCAAATTTTTTTCAATTTTTTTTTTTTTTTTTTTTTTTTTTTTTTTTACCTCTCGCATCCATCCTAGAATTATAAAAACACAAAGCGGGCAGGGCAGGGCGCGGGAGCCCCCGCGGCATCCCCGGCACGGGGGAGTGCGTGTGTGGTGTGCGCGGGGGGCGCCCCGCCGCCCCGCCGCCCCCCGCCGCACCGCAGCGTGCGGGCAGCGAGCGCGATGCGCCCCGCGCTCGGCTCTGCGGAATAGCGCGGCCGCCGCTCGCCCTCCGCGGGCTGGGGGCGCACGGACCCGACCGCTGGCCATTCCCTCTTGATGTCCATGAATGCAAACACCATGATTTTCATGATCCTGGGCGCCTCTATCGTTATGGTAAGAGATTTTTTGCTTATCTCCCTCCCCATCCGTGGTTCCGTCCCCCCCCCCCCCCCCCTCCCTCTCCATCACCACCGCCGCCCCCCCGCCTCCTCTCCACCTTCCCCCCGCACCGTCCCCGAGCCCGAGCACCTCGGTGCGTGTGTGTGTGCGTGTGTGCGAGCGGCAGAGATCCTGTTCTTGATGACCGCTGCCGTGCCTGGCAACCGAACCGGAGCCGATGTTTTATTCCACCATCCAGAGCTGACCCGATGCCTTGGTTGTGGGCTCTTACAGGCAATAGCGTGCTTGATGGACATGAACGCGTTGCTGGACAGATTTCACAATTACATCCTACCGCACCTCAGGGGGGAGGACCGAGTTTGTCACTGCAACTGTGGAAGGTGAGTTACCTGCAGAGCATCGCCCCTGCCCGCCCGCCCACCTGCGCTCCCCGGGGAGGAGGTGACCGGGGACAGGGTGGCAGCTGTGCCACCATTTCTGCATTCTGGCCGTGTCTCACCTTCCTCGGCAGCTCCTGCGTGAGCGGGCTGAGGGAGGGGGGTGCTGTTTGTTGGGGTTTTTTTCGGGAAGAAGAGTTTTCCGTGGGCTTGGAAGTGCGTTCTCCTTCGTGTGCGGGCATTTGGGAGCCCCGGCAGAGTGAGGAACTTTGATTTAACCCTTTGTCATTGTGCCTGCCGGGGCCGTGCTGGTTGCCCAGCCTGTTTGTGGGCTGGGTGTTACGGTCGGGGCTGGTTTGTGTGGCTCGGGAATGGAACGGGGCTGGGAGAAACGAGAGGATCCCTGCCCAGGCTGGGATGTGGATGTCCAGGACAGTCCCTTGGAGGCTTTGCAATCAATCTCCGGTCAGATTTTCGTTCCCTGTGGCTTTTCCTGCCGGACCCAGCGCCCTGAGGAGGCTTTTGGGTGAGCTGAGCCAGGAGTGGTGCCTGGGCTGTGCACAACTTTGTGCCTGGACAAACACCAGCCTCATCCTCCCAGACAACACCTCTGTGCCTCGTGCCTGGAGTGCTGAACTTGGACCTGGGATCTGCCTGCTCTGGACTCTGCTCAGGCCCTGGGCTGAACAGAATTATAAAAATATCTCTACTGGGGAGGTGAAATTCCCTCTGCTCTGAACTCTGCTCAGGCCCAGGGCTGAACAGAATTATAAAAATATCTCTACTGGGGAGGTGAATTTCTGTGGGACTGCTCCTGGTGCCGCTCTGGACTCTGTCCATGCCCAGGGCTGAGCTCTGGGAGGTGAATTTTGTCCTTCTCCGTGGGACTGCTCCTCATGGCTCCCCTCCTGTGCCGGTTACTCACTGCCTGTGGGGGAGGAAGGCAGCCTGAGGCTGTGCCAGCTGAAGGACACGCTGGGAGAGCCTCCCCTGCCACAAGCAGCCTCCAGGTTGGAGCTTTGTCCCTCCTGGAGCTGCCTCTGGGGCCAGCTGGGTCCTGTCCCCCTGTGTCACCTCCCCGTGGTGTCCCTGGAGGGGGAGCTGGGCTGTGCTGGGCTTGGTGAGGGGAAAATGCTCTGCCTTCCTCCCAGGGCTCCTCCTCAGCCTCCAGCAGCAGCCTCAGCTCCTGGGGCATCTCTTAAGGCCAATTTAAAAGGCAAAAAACTTCCAGTTGGTTTTGGCAAGGATTTACTTGTTCTGAGCTCGTTTGGTGGTTTGTTCTTGTTTTTTTTCTTGATGTTTTTCGCTGGTTTTGGGAGTTTTCCTCTGCTTCTCCCACCAATGTTTCTGTGACTGGTTTTGGTGCTGGTGGAAAGGAGCTGCTGCAATGTTTGGGGTGGCTGAGCAGTGTCAGGGCTCTCTGGTGGCCTGGCTGAGTGTCCCCTGTGCCCGGGGCTGAGGAGGTGGCAGGGTCACCCCTCTGTGCTCCCTCTGTGCCTGCAGAGATGCTCTGGAGGCAGAGAAACCGGCCCTGGCCCTGCCCACGGACACCCCGGGCTCATTTCCTGCAAAGGGCACAAAAACCCTCCCAAACCGCCCAGCTGGGATGGGACAGGAGGCAAAAATCGAAGTTTATTCCTTGCCTGAGGTCTGAGGGAGCAGAGGCCAAAAGAAACAGCTCAGGAGCCTCTGAGAGCTGGCTGGGAGCTGCTCCTCCCTGGGCAGGAGATCCCAAATCCTTCCCTGGGCTCTGACACCTTGAACTGAGCTCTGCCCTGCCCTGGCAGGACCTGGAGATCCCAAATTCCTTCTCTGGGCTGTGCCAGGCTGTGCTGAGCTCTGCCCTGCCCTGCTGCCCACCTGGAGGTCCCAAATTCCTTCTCTGGGCTCTGCCAGCCTGTGCTGAGCTCTGCTCTGCCCTGGCAGGACCTGGAGATCCCCAAACCCTTCTCTGGGCTCTGCCACCCTGTGCTGAGCTCTGCTCTGCCCTGGCAGGACCTGGAGATGCCAAATCCCTTCCTGGGCTCTGCCACCCTGTGCTGCCCCCCTGGCAGGACCAGAAGGTCCCCAAATCCCTTCCCTGGGCTCTGCCACCTTGAGCTGAGCTCTGCCACCCTGTGCTGCCCACCTGGTCCTGCCAGGAGGTCCCCAAACCCTTCCTGGGCTGTGCCACCCTGTGCTGAGCTCTGCTCTGCCCTGGCAGGACCAGGAGATCCCAACCCCTTCCCTGAGCTCTGCCACCCTGTGCTGCCCCCCTTGCAGGACCAGAAGGTCCCCAAATCCCTTCCCTGGGCTGTGCCACCTCTAGCTGAGCTTTATCCTGCCCTGCTGACCCCCTGGAGATCCCAAATACCTTCTCTGGGCTCTGCCACCTCGAGCTGAGCTCTGCCCTGCCCTGCTGTCCCCCTGGAGATCCCAAATCCCTCCCTGGGCTGTGCCAGCCCGTGCTGAGCTTTTTCCTGCCCTGCTGCCCCCCTGGTCCTGCCAGGAGATCCCAAATCCCTTCTCTGGGCTCTGCCACCTTGAGCTGAGCTTTATCCTGCCCTGCTGCCCCCCTGGCAGGACCTGGAGATCCCAAATCCCTCCCTGGGCTGTGCCAGCATGTGCTGAGCTCTGCCCTGCCCTGCTGCCCCCCTGGCAGCGTTTGGAGCCCTCTGGTTTCCTGGCTGTGCCCTCTGGGATCTGTCCAGGAGCCCTGAGCCCAGCCCTGGGCCAGCAGCAGCTCCCCCAGGCAGGGCTTGGTGGAGAAAAAGAAACTTTAACTTGTCAAAAAATGAGTCTGGCAGGAGGAGGGAGCTGCAGCCGGTGTGGGGCAGAGAGGGATGGGGAAAATCAGGGAATGATGCAGAAATGGGAGGGAAGGAGGAATTGGGATGGATGGATGGATGGATGGATGGATGGATGGATGGATGGATGGATGGATGGAATCCATGGATGGATGGAATCCATGGATGGATGGATGGATGGATGGATGGATGGATGGATGTTTGGATGGATGGATGGATGGATGGAGGGATGGATGGATGGATGGATGGATGGATGGATGGATGGATGGATGGATGGATGGATGGATGGATGGATGTTTGGATGGATGGATGGATGGATGGATGGATGGATGGATGGATGGATGGATGGATGGATGGATGGATGGATGGATGGATGGATGGATGGATGGATGTTTGGATGGATGGATGGATGGATGGATGGATGGATGGATGGATGGATGGATGGATGGATGGATGGATGGATGAAGATTGATGTGCTGGGCTGAGCTGCTGCAGTGAATGATCTCCCTCCTGCCCTGGCCTGGTCACGGTGCCAGGCAGCCCCAATAATTCAGTCAGAAATGTTTGCCCTCCTCCCCTGCTGGTCTCCTCCCCCAGGCTGCCAGAGCTGCCCCAGAGGGGCTGGAGGGGCTGGGGCTGCCCCAGAGGGGCTGGAGGGGCTGGGGCTGCCCCAGAGGGGCTGGCTCCGTGTGCCAGCTGTGCCAGGGGACGTGGGAGAGCATCCCCAGCTGGGAAAACTGCTGGGAAGGGGAGCTGAGCCCTGGGTGCATCCTCAGCCTGGATCCCCCTGGCACTGGGATGGGCCCTGCCTGGTCCCAGCTCCACTTTGGGACTCTCCTGTCCCCAGGAGCTGCTGTTGCTCCCTGGGGTGCTGTGCCCACGTCCTGGGGGCTCTGGAGTCACCCAGGGGCACTCCCTGCTCCCCTGGGAGCTCCTGGGGCTGAGCCTGGGCTCTATCCTGGTGGGCTGGGCTGAGCCTGGCCCTGCTCTCCCCTCTGAGGGACCCTGGCCCAGCAGCATGGGCACGAGGGGGGCTGTGCATGATTTATTTTTGCTCTGGTTTTAAGCATTCAGTGTGTTTGCAGTGGCTGGGAAGCCCCAGGACAATGGGGAAGGGAAGCAGCCCCGTGCCCGGGTGCTGCTGGAGGCTGATCCACCCTCACCCTCCCCTGGGATGGAATTTTTGTCCCTGGGATTTTTGTCCCTGCAGTTTCTGTCCCTCAGTTTCTGTCCCTCAGTTTCTGTCCCCTCTGGGAGCTCCAGCCCAGCCAGGGTGGGCACAGCTCGGGGTGTCCTGGGGTCCCCTCCTGGGGCTCAGTTTGCTGTCCCTGGATGCCAGGAGGGATTTGCTGGGATCAGAGGGCCTGGGAGGAGCTTTTGAGGTCGGTGGTGTTCTCAGGGCTCCCAGGAGGAGGGAGGAGATGAGACTCTTGATTCCATGTTTCAGAGGGCTGATTTATTATTTTATGATATAGATTATATTAAAAGAAAATGATCCATTAAAACTATACTAAAAGAATAGAAGAAAGGATCTCATCAGAAGGCTTGAAAGGAATAGAAAGGAATGATGATAAAATCTTGTGACTGACCACAGAGTCTGAGACAGCTGGACTGGGATTGGCCTTTAATTAAAAACAACCACATGAGCCCAATCCCAGCTCCACCTGTTGCATCCCACAGCAGCAGACAGTCATTGTTTTTCTGACAATCAATGTTTTTCTGACAATCATTGTTTTTCTGACAATCATTGTTTTTCTTTTCCTCTGAGGCCTCTCAGCTTCTCAGGAGAAAAAAAATCCTGGCAAAAAGATTGTTCAGAAAACATCAGGGTGCTGCTGTGGCACCTGTGCTTCACCAGGTGTGTTTGGGAGTGAGGCTACCACAGCTCCTAACTAGAGAATTTGGGATTCTCCAGTTCCAAATTAGCAATAGAAATGACAACCCTGTAAATGACAACCCTAGAAATGACAACCCTAGAAAAGAAAACCCTATAAATGATAACCCTACAAATGACAACCCTACAAGTGACAACCCTACAAAGGATAACCCTAAACTTTTTCCAGCACATATTAACAAAACTACAAGGGGATGACCCAGCTCATCAGGGATCCCGTTTGCAGTTGGTGACCACCCAAAGATCACATCCTCCCCTCCCAGTGAAGATTTGCATTTTGTTTTATTCTCTGCAGGATTTTGGTTGTTCCTTTTGTGTCCTGGGGGCTGCCCTGGCCTGGGGGGAGCTGGGGCTGCCTGCAGCTGCCCAGGCTGCCCAAATTTGCATTTTTTGGGTGGTCTGAGCCTCTCTTTGCAGTCTGGGCTGGGCAGAGCAGCTCTCCCTGCTCTGGTGGCCGAGCTGGGCGTTCCCCTGGGCTCTGAGAGGTGACAGATGTGTCACCTGAGCAGGTGAGGCGTCACCATCGGGCTGGGCTGGGGGGGACGAGCACAGAGCCAGGGCTGGCACCAGGACACGGCTGGGGTGACAGGGACAGCTCCTGTCACATCTGCCACAGCTGGGGTGAGAGGGACAGCTCCTGTCACATCTGCCTCTGGAAGGGGTGGCAGGGACAGCTCCTGGGGCACATCTGCCTCTGGAAGGGGTGGCAGCCACAGGTGACAGCCAGGGGTGACAGGGATGGGGGACAATCAAGGATGGCATCCACAGGTGGCAGCCAGGGGTGACAGCCAGGCTCCCTGCAGGGATGTGGCTGCTGGAGCAGATCCTGGGGCAGCTTGGTGCTCTCCATGCCAGCGTGGGGAGGCTCCAGGCTGTCCCAGCCCTGTGCCAGGTGTCCCAGCCCTGTGCCAGGTGTCCCAGCAGGGCTGTCCCCAGGGAGGGCAGGGCTGGCAGGACTGACAGACTCCTCTGTCCCAGGCAGCGAAGGGGCTCTGTGGAAGGGACCTGGCTGATGCCGTGCACAGCAAAAACACCAAAGGGGGGAAAACACCTCCCGTGGGGGGACAGGTGACACCCGGAGGGAGCAGGTGACACCTGGAGGGAACAAGGAGCCCCCAGAAGAGCCCCGGGTGGTGGCTCTGGAGAGGGCAGAGCGCTGCCGAGCTCGGCTGTGGCTGCTCCGCGTCTCTGCCCTTCTGGGTGACCTTGGCTGGGTCTGTCCCTGCCAGGAGCGGTGGCAGGAGTGTCACCTGCGAGGGACAGAGCTGTCACCCGGGTGCCAGCAGCGGGGCCCTGCCAGCCCGGGGCGGGCCCTGCTGCTGTCCCAGGGGTGTCCCAGCCCTGCTGTCCCCCGGCTCTGGCCGGCAGGGCAGGGATGTCCCCAGGGCAGAGCCTGGGGACGCTGCCACGCCCCGGGCCGGGCACGGGGAGGTGTCAGGAGGTGCCAGCCCTGATCATCACCGGGGAGGGTGGCACTGCTGGCACGAGGGACACGAGGGACATTTCTCTCTCCTTGCTCCTTTCCCAGCCCCTCTGGACACCCCTGTGTGCCCAGACCCTCCGGGGCTGTGCTGGGCACCCCCAGCCCTGCCCTGGGCTCCAGTGCCGCGTCCCCAGCAGCAGCAGCAGCAGCAGGGAGGTGTCCCCGCGGTGCCACCCCTGCCACCCCCGCGCTGGGACCGGCCGGGGTCGCTCTGCCTCCCCCAGCCCCGCCCGGCTCAGCCCCGTCCCCAAAGCGGGGAAGGGATCGCTCCGGCCGGGAGCTGCGGCGGGAGATGTGGCGTGATGTCACTGTCACCTGCCCGCCAGGGAGCCGGGCTGAGCCCGAGCATCGGCGCCTCCCCGTCCCTGTCGCTGTCCCTGTCCCCATCCCCATCCCTGTCCCCATTCCTATCACTGTCGCTGTCTCCCGTCCCTGTCGCTGTCTCCCGTCCCTGTCGCTGTCCCCATCCTTGTCGCTGTCCCCATCCCTGTCCCCTCCTCATCGCTGTCCCCTCCCCATCCCTGTCCCTGTCGCTGTCCCCTCCCTGTCCCCTCCCTGTCGCCGTCCCCTCCCTGTCGCCGTCCCCATCGCTGTCCCCTCCCTGTCGCTGTCCCCTCCCTGTCGCTGTCCCCTCCTTGTCGCTGTCCCCATCGCTATCCCCTCCCTGTCGCTGTCCCCGTGTGTCCCAGCCCCGGTGCCTCTCCCGGCCGCGCTGTGGCTGCAGCAGCGGCGGCGCTCACACAAGGTCACCGCAGGGGACAATAGCGCTGGGGACAGCCCGGCAGCGACAGAGCCCGGAGCCTCCCGTGTGGCACAGCCTGGCCCGGGGACACGCGGGCAGACACACGGACCGTCTGTCTGTCTGTCACCTGAGCCGGGTGGCAGCCGAGCAGAGCCAGCCCCACCGGGAGCTCCTGGCCCAGCTGGGCTGGGATTTCTGTCCCTGGGATTTCTGTCCCTGGGATTTCTGTCCCTCAAATTCTGTCCCTGGGATTTCTGCCCCTCAATTTCTGTCCCTCAATTTCTGTCCCTCAATTTCTGTCCCTGGGATTTCTGTCCCTCAATTTCTGTCCCTGGGATTTCTGTCCCTCAGTTTCTGTCCCCTCTGGAAGCTCCAGCCCAGCCAGCTCGGGAATTTTGGGGTACCCTGAAGGCGGGCACAGCTCGGGGTGTCCTGGGGTCCCCCGAGGGTGGGCACAGCAGGGGACAGGAGGTGGCACAGGGCAGACCTGGCAGCAGCTGGAGCTGCCCTGGAATTGCCCTCAGGAATGATTTGGTTCCTTCTCTTGGGAATGATCACGGGCAGAGCCCGGGCCTGGCTGGTGGGGGCACGAGTGGCACCTCTGTCACGGGGGTTTGGGGACAGTGGGAGATGTGAGAGTTCTGGGCTGGGATTTGGGGACATGGGAGATGTGTGTGCAGGATTTGGGGACAATGGGAGATGTGTGCAGGGTTTGGGGAAATCATGGACAGTGGGAGATGTGTGTGCAGGGATTTGGGGACAGTGGAAAATGTGAGTTCTGTGCAGGGATTTGGGGACAGTGGAAAATGTGAGTTCTGTGCAGGGATTTGGGGACAGGGGAACATGGGAGATGTGTGTGCAGGGATTTGGGGACAATGGGACACAGGAGTTCTGTGTAGGATTTGGGGACAGTGGGAGATGTGTGTGCAGGATTTGGGGACAGTGGGAGATGTGTGTGCAGGGATTTGGGGACAGTGGGACATATGTCTGTAGAATTTGGGGACAATAGAAGATGTGTGTGCAGGATTTGGGCACAATGGGAGGTGTGTGCAGGATTTGGGGACAGTGGCACAAGGGAAGTGCTTGCCTGTGCTCATGGGACCCCTCCCATCCCTTTTGGGGTCCCCTCTCCCCCCTGCAGCCCCTGCCCGGATTTCCCAGTGCCCGAGGAGGGACAATCCCAGTTCCCAACCGGCAGAGCTGCCACCAGAGCTGCCACCAGAGCTGCCACCCCTGTCCCTGCCCTTTCCCGGCTGGCAATGGGGGCTGGCGGGGCCGGTGCCACCCTGGAGCCGGTGCCAGCCCCGTGCCAGCCCCGTGCCAGCCCCGTGCCAGTCCCGTGCCAGCCCGGGTGAGGCAGGGCTGAGGCTGGGGCTGTTTGGGAAGGTTCTTGGAGCGCAGCTCTGTTTGTGTCAATATTTGGACGTTTCTCAGGCGTGATTATGGAGCAACCTGAGCCTCATGAATATTCAGAGCCTCGGTGATTGCCTGGCTCTGCTCTGTGTGACGGGGACAGGGACACGGGGACACGGGGACCGGGCTGGGGACACTGGGCAGAGCTGGCACAGCCCGGGCTGGGGACACTGGTGGGGACAGGGCTGGGCTGGTGGAGGGCACTGGGGCTGGACATCACCTGGGTGGGTGTGTGGTCACTCCTGGGCAGGGACAGGGCCACCTGTGCCCACCTGGGCAGGGACAGGGCCACCTGTGCCCACCTGGGCAGGGACAGAGCCACCTGTGCCCATTCTGGTATCATCTCCCCATACTTTAAAGGATTTAGACTCTGAGTTTAGGATGAAATGTGGTTTGAGGTTTTCATATTTATTCCTGGCTTGCTTTTTTCGGGTTTTGGGTTCGTTTTTTTTTGTTTGTTTGTTTGTTTTGTATTGAATTAAAAATGTATCTCACATAATAGAATAATGATATTATAGCCATAATAATAATAATAAATGAATGAATAAATAAATATCCTCCAGCCATTATAGCCAGTAAGGATAAAAGGCCTGGGCTCAGGGATTTTTATGCTTTCCCTCCTTTTTTATGCTTTCCCCTCTGCTGCCAACAGCACAAAGAGCCAGGGCAGCCCTGCTGCTGCTGGGAACAGTGGGATAAAAACCCAAATAAGAGTTTTTGCTGATTTTTTCCCGTTTTCCCCCGTTTTTGCCCAGGCACCACATGCACTACATCATCCCCTGCATTGTGCTTTCCCTCCTTTTTCATGCTTTTCTCTGCTGGCAGCAGCACAAAGAGCCAGGACAAAACTTCTGCTGCTGGGGAGGAACTGGGAAAAAACCCAAAAATAAAGGTTTTCACTGATTTTTGCCCTTTTCACCCCGTTTCTGCCCAGGCACCACGTGCACTACGTGATCCCCTACGACGGGGACCAGTCGGTGGTGGACTCCTCGGAGAATTACTTCGTGACCGACAATGTGACCAAGCAGGAGATCGACCTCATGCTGGGGCTGCTGCTGGGCTTCTGCATCAGCTGGTTCCTGGTGTGGATGGACGGCGTGCTGCACTACGCCGTGCGCGCCTGGCGCGCCAGCCGCCGCTACGGTACGGCCCGCTCTTCGGCCTCGCCATCCTCATCTTCATCCTCATCTTCATCTTCATCTTCATCTTCATCCTCATCCTCATCTTCATCCTCATCCTCATCCTCATCCTCATCTTCATCTTCATCTTCGTCTTCATCTTCTTCATCTTTGTCATCATCTTCATCGTCTTCATCTTCTCATCTTCATCTTCTCATCTTCATCATCTTCGTCTTCGTCATCTTCGTCATCTTCGTCATCGTCTTCATCATCTTCATCTTCATCATTTCGTCATCATCTTCATCATCTTCATCTTCTCATCTTCATCTTCATCTTCGTCATCTTCGTCATCATCGTCTCATCTTCGTCATCATCGTCTCATCTTCGTCATCTTCTTCATCTTCTCATCATCATCTTCACATCTTCATCTTCTTCATCTTCATCATCTTCTCTCATCTTCATCTTCGTCATCTTCTCATCTTCATCTTCTTCACCATCTTCATCGCCTTCATCTTCACCATCTTCATCTTCTTCATCATTGTCTCATCGTCTTCATCTTCTTCATCATCTTCATCTTCTCATCATCATCTTCTCATCCTCTTCATCTTCATCATCTTCATCTTATCATCATCATCTTCACCATCTTCATCTTCGTCATCTTCTTCACCATCTTCATCTTCATCATCTCACCTTCATCTTCTTCATTGTCTTCATCTTATCATCATCATCTTCTCATCTTCATCATCTTCTCTTCTTCATCTTCTTCATTGTCTTCACCATCTTCACCTTTTCATCATCATCTCATCTTCTTCATCATCTCATCATCATTTTCATCGTCTTCATCGTCTTCATCATCTTCATCTTCTTCATCATCTTCATCTTCTCATCCTCATCATCTTCTCATCTTCATCCTCTCATCGTCATCATCTTCATCTTCTCATCTTCACCTTCTTCATCATCTTCTCATCTTTATCATCTTGTCATCTTCATCGTCTTCGTCTTCATCTTCTTCATCATCTTCTCATCTTCATCCTCATCATCTTCTTCACCATCTTTGTCTTCTTCATCATCTTCTCATCTTCATCATCTTCATCTTCTTCATCATCTTCTCACCTTCTCATCTTCACCACCTTCATCTTTTTCACCATCTTCTTCATCATCCTCATCTTTTTCATCTTCATCATCATCCTCCTTATCCTCCTCCTCATCTTCTCCTCCTCATCTTCATCATCTTCCTCCTCATCTTCTCCCCTTCCTCATCTTCTCCTCCTCTTCTTCCTCATCTTCCTCATCATCTTCTCCCCTTCATCATCTTCCTCATCTTCTCCTCTTCCTCCTCTTCTCCTTTTCGTCCTCCATTATTCCCATTCCCATTATTTCCCTTATTTCCGTTATTTCCATTATTTCCATTCCCATTCTTCCCATTCCCATTATTCCCATTATTCCCATTATTTCCATTATTCCCATTATTCCCATTCCCATTATTCCCATTATTTCCATTATTTCCATTATTCCCATTTCCATTATTTCCATTATTCCCATTATTCCCATTATTTCCATTATTTCCATTATTCACATTATTCCCATTATTCCCATTATTCCCATCCCATCCCTCACCCCTGGCCAGATGTGGAGAGGTTTTCATTCCCTGGTGCCATCAGAAAAAAGCCAATCCTTGGGCACAGCTGCCAGGTTTGGAGCAGTGAAATCCTGAATTCACCCCGGGAAGGACCCACGGACCCCTCGGAGCCTCCCCCTGCCCCACCTCCCCCTCAGCCCGCGGATTTTGGTATTTGGGGGAGAAAAAACGACAGGAAAACCAGGGAATGACTGGAAATTCCCTCCAAATGTGCCCAAAAATCTCATTTCTCCAACCCCTGACAGCTCAGGGAAGGAGCAGCAGGAAGATTTATCTGCAGGCCCGTAAGAAATTCTAATTAGGGACGTGAATTCTCTTCCTAAAAACTCAGATAAAAATGAAATTAATTTCCCATTAATCTTCCCAAAGCCCAGCAGGCTCTGGGAGCCGTTTCTGAGTGGGGATTCTGATTTCCCTGGGAGATTTTGGCCCCTGAGAAGCAATTCTGGGGCTGTGGCTCCGGATTTCAGCCAGGATCAGAGCAGGAGCTCTCCTTGGGCTGGGATCACCTGCCCCTCGTGAAGGGAGCGTTTATTTTTAGTAATTAATTAGGATTTTATTTTTAGTAATTTCATCATTTAGTATTTCATCATTTTTTATTTTTTGTAATTGTTTAAGTATTTTATTTTTAGTAATTATTTAGTATTTTTAGTATTTTTTAGTATGTTAGTATTTTATTTTTAGTAATGATTTCGTATTTCTTTATTTTTAGTATTTTATTTTTAGTAATCATTTTGTATTTCTTTATTTTTCGTAATTAATGTAATGGTTTGTTTTTAGTAATTTTTAGTATTTTTATTCGTAGTAATTAATGTAATATTTTATTTTTAGTAATGATTTCGTATTTTTTATTTTTAGTGATGAATTTAGTATTTTATTTTTTAGTAATTTTTAGTATTTTAAAATTTTTAGTAAATAATGTAGTACTTTATTTTTAGTAATTAATTCAGTATTTTATTTTTAGTAATCAATGTAGTATTTAATTTTTGGTAATGATTTAGTATTTGAAACTAGTATTAATTATTATATTTATTATAAATATTAAATATTATGAGCTATTAATATAAAGTAGTATATAGTATATAAAATACAATTATAAATTACCAATTATTACAAATATTATCACAACAGAATGCTATATATTATATAATATATATTTAATATATATAATATACAATAGATATATATAATATTGTATTATATATGATAAATAACATTATATATAATATATAATATCTATTATATGGTATATATTGCACACAGTATATAAGACATAATGTATTATATAATATATTGTATATTTTATATTTAATATCTATTCTAATATATAATTATATATTATATAAGATATTGAATATAAATTATAATTATTATTACAAATTATTACTATGAAATATTATATGAGATATAGAATATTACTTATGATAAATTTTCAATTTTTATAAATATTATATAATATAGAGAGCATTAATTAATTTAAATATTAGAAAATAGAAATTTCTCTTTTAGTCAAGGCGTAGAACGAATCCTCAAGGTTGGAGAATTCCCCCAGGGTGACCCTGGGCTGAGGGAGGGGAAGGACCAGAGCTGCCCTGGCCGGGCTGGCACGGGGACAAGGAGCTGGGCTGGGGACAGCAGAGAGCCCTGGGGACACAGAGAGCCCTGGGGACACAGAGAGCCCTGGGGACACAGAGAGCCCTGGGGACAGCAGAGCCCTGGGGACACAGAGCCCTGGGGACACAGAGCCCTGGGGACAGCAGAACCCTGGGGACACAGAGCCCTGGGGACACAGAGAGCCCTGGGGACAGCACAGCACTGGGGGGACACAGAGAGCCCTGGGGACACAGAGAGCCCTGGGGACATAGAGAGAGCCTTGGGGACACAGAGAGCCCAGAGGGGACACAGAGAGAGCCCTGGGGGGACACAGAGAGAGTCCTGGGGACACAGAGAGTCCTGGGGACACGCAGAGAGCCCTGGGGACAGCACAGACCTGGGGACAAAGCCCTGGGGGGACACACAGAGAGCTCTGGGGGGACACAGAGAGTCCTGGGGACAGCACAGCCCTGGGGGGACACAGAGAGAGCCCTGGGGGGACACACACACAGCCCTGGGGATATCCCCCAGCCCTGAGGCCATCCCCAGAGCCCTGGGGACATCCCCCAGCCCTGGAGGGACACACACAGAGCCCTGGGGACACCCCCATCCCCAGTGGCCACCCTGACCCCGCTGTCCCTGCCTTGCAGACAAGGAGCTGGGCACACACACAGCCCTGGGGACACCCCCAGAGCCCAGGGGACACCCCCAGAGCCCAGGGGACACCCCAGCCCTTGTGTCCCCCCTGACCCCACTGTCCCTGCCTTGCAGACACGTCCTGGTGGTGGCTGCCCCGTTTCTGTAAGCTGAAGGAGCTGGGCACACACACAGCCCTGGGGACACCCCCAGAACCCAGGGGACACCCCCATCCCCTGTGTCCCCCCTGACCCCGCTGTCCCTGCCTTGCAGACACGTCCTGGTGGTGGCTGCCCCGTTTCTGTAAGCTGAAGGAGCTGGGCACACACACAGCCCTGGGCACACATACAGCCCTGGGGACACCCCCAGAGCCCAGGGGACACCCCCATCCCTGGTGTCCCCCCTGACCCCGCTGTCCCTGCCTTGCAGACACGTCCTGGTGGTGGCTGCCCCGTTTCTGTAAGCTGAAGGAGCTGCGCAAGCGCCACCCGCGGCAGTACGAGGAGCCCACGGGGAACATGGTGCACATCAAACAGAAGCTCTACCACAACGGGCACCCCAGCCCCCGGCACCTGTGAGGGACCCAACCACACACGGGACTCCTCCTCCTCCTCCTCCTCCTCCTGGGACGGCCCCTGCATCCCCCCCGGGGGACACGGAGCATCCTGGGGACGGATGGAGGCGCCACCATGCACAACGAGAGCCGGGTGCTCTGCGGCCAAGGCTTTGCACTGTGTTCCACGTTTTAGTGTCAGACTGGTGTAAATATGTAAAAAAAACACAACAAAAACAAAAAACCAAACCAAGCAGACAGACAACAACGAGATTTGCATTCATACTTTCAAGCCCCACCTGATTTTCCTGGCTGTCCTGCACATCCTGCTGGGAATGTTTGGCCGAGGGGATGCAGGTGGGACAGCACCAAGAAGATGCAAAGTGTCTCCTCCAGGAGCTCCAACCCTCCAAAATTTCTTTGCTCCTTTGGCTGCTCTGACCCTCCCGTGGCTAAAAGGGCCTGGCTGGTCACAGGTTTGGAGGGGGGAAGGCACAGCGTCCCCTTTTTGGGGTTTTTTGGGGTTTTTTTTGCTTTGGTTCACAGGTTTGGATGGGGGAAGGCACACTCTCCCCTTTTTTGGGGTTTTTTTTGCTTTGGTTCACAGGTTTGGATGGGGGAAGGCAC